>NC_074723.1:35510042-35607542 GCF_947242115.1 Biomphalaria glabrata
GAAAACTGAAGTGTTTCTGATGAAGTGTATTGAACATGTTTTATAACATTGCTACTGCGCCATTGACTCGGCCATGGTGGACAAAAACACAATTAAAGTAATAGAATAATTAGTGCCTTATTATTAGTATACAATGCCATAGATTATACATTTCCTTTATTAATCTGTAGGTAAATGTACCTTAATGGAATGAAATGGTTTCAAAATGTTTTTTTTTTGTTATTCATGCTATGTTTAATAAAAGATATTTAGCAATTGTTTTATATTTTGATGTTTGTACTTCAGCTGTTGCAATGAAAATTCTCAGGTAAATGGAGTCTGTTTTCCTAGGAAGGCTCCGAAATGGCTCCTATTGATGTGATTTTTTTTTTATAAGAGTACATTTTATCTACCTCCACATTTTTATCTGTGTAGCGCCATTTCCCATGGTTACACATTTTCTAGACCTCATTTTTTAAAAATGTTTTTTTATGTACTGTGTTGAATGACCGGTGTGCAAAATACATACTGAACCGGTGTTGACAGAACCGGTGTGTGACATACACACTGTACCAGTGTTGACAAATGTGTAATTCATACTCTATCATTGAAGAGATGTCATTTTTTATATCCTTATTTTAATTAAGACAATTTTAAAATACTTTTTTGGTTCATGTCTATAACTTTTTTATACTCAAATTTTTTTAAGTTTGAATGTTGTAAGAACTATTGTATTAACAAAATAAAGTCTATGGACAATACTTTTTGACTTATTTTTTTTTAAAAAAAAAAAGGAAACTGAAGAAAACATTTTTAACTTTTTTTTTAGAGAATTTTGTTTTCTGGTTATTTGACAAAATTCGACAATGATCCTAAAATGTTGAATTACTTTATTTACTTGTATTTGTTTGTTCTTCTTTGTGTCAGAGGGTGCAGATCAGTTATCCAATATCTGAGATGAACACGCAGTGGTTTTCAGATCAGGCAGTTTTCCATATAGTTTTTCTTTTATAGGAGGGTTTCGGGGCCAGAGTCTTGTTGATAAATTATGCATCTTTGAAGGATATGGTCAGCATTCTCTGGTGATGCTCCACAAGCAAGTTTTGTTAGTCAGTTAGTCCTGACTTCAAGCTTCCGAAACATGTGTAGCCTCATTCTGTTTTGTTTGGTGCTTAGGCAAGCAATAATACGTTGGTCATGTTGGGATTGTTTTGGGATTCTTTTTACATAGCCTATATCAACGCACTCACTCTGGTAAAAAGTTTGTGCTCGTTATTTCTCCTACATCCAATCTCGGATCAAGCTGAAATTTTGCAGCTATTTCTTTTACCTGACACACAAGAATAAAAAAAATAAAATAATTAGTTAATTAACCATAGGTAATTAAATATTTTATTTGGTATCTTTAACAAAGGGCAAGAAATTGTACTTGACTGAAGTGGTGTTATAAGCTTTTTGAAACAATACATAACTATACAATCTCGTCCAGTCATAAGTACCTCACTAGAAGACTGGTTAGTATGTCGACTTGAGGATCATGAGCCATTAGTTTGACTTCAGGTCATTCCCCTTTATTTTGTAAATGCTTTTAAAAACCGATGATGGTAAAATTCAGCCAGATATCCCTTTCTTCCCCCTCTTAAATTTTCCCAACTGGTCCAGACAAGTGATAATAATAATAATAATTATAATAAAAGCATATTGAGAAAGCTAAAAGCATGAAATAGTACTAAACAAAAACAATTAGTAAAAATATTTGTAATCACACAGATTTACTATTGTTGGTCTAGATCTATTACAAATTTAATTACATGACTAATTGATATAATTACACTTGGTATGGGCTTTACTCATTTTTAAAAGTAATTTTTAATGTTTTCTTGTTCTTGCAATTGGGATCTCAGCTAGTCTGATTCTCATTTATTCTACCTACTCTTTATCATAGCAAAGAGGATACCAAAGAGTCTCAATTTGTTTTCATGTAACTGGGATGTGAGTTTGTCCAAGTCTCATAATTTCTTCTGGGTAGAGAGGAATGTTCATCTGTTTATTTATTCTTCTTTTATTTATTTCTTCTACCTTTGGCCACTATGTCTTCTACCTTTGGCCAGTATGTCTTCTACCTTTGGCCAGTATGTCTTCTATCTTTGGCCAGTATGTCTTCTACATTTGGCCAGTATGTCTTCTTTGGCCAGTATGTCTTCTATCTTTGGCCAGTATGTCTTCTACCTTTGGCCAGTATGTCTTCTATCTTTGGCCAGTATGTCTTCTACATTTGGCCAGTATGTCTTCTATCTTTGGCCAGTATGTCTTCTACATTTGGCCAGTATGTCTTCTTTGGCCAGTATGTCTTCTATCTTTGGCCAGTATGTCTTCTACCTTTGGCCAGTATGTCTTCTATCTTTGGCCAGTATGTCTTCTACATTTGGCCAGTATGTCTTCTATCTTTGGCCAGTATGTCTTCTACCTTTGGCCAGTATGTCTTCTATCTTTGGCCAGTATGTCTTCTATCTTTGGCCAGTATGTCTTCTACATTTGGCCAGTAAGTCTTCTTTGGCCAGTATGTCTTCTATCTTTGGCCAGTATGTCTTCTACCTTTGGCCAGTATGTCTTCTATCTTTGGCCAGTATGTCTTCTACCTTTAGCCAGTATGTCTTCTATCTTTGGCCAGTATGTCTTCTACCTTTGGCCAGTATGTCTTCTATCTTTGGCCAGTATGTCTTCTATCTTTGGCCAGTATGTCTTCTACATTTGGCCAGTATGTCTTCTTTGGCCAGTATGTCTTCTATCTTTGGCCAGTATGTCTTCTATCTTTGGCCAGTATGTCTTCTACATTTGGCCAGTATGTCTTCTTTGGCCAGTATGTCTTCTATCTTTGGCCAGTATGTCTTCTATCTTTGGCCAGTATGTCTTCTTTGGCCAGTATGTCTTCTATCTTTGGCCAGTATGTCTTCTACCTTTGGCCAGTATGTCTTCTATCTTTGGCCAGTATGTCTTCTATCTTTGGCCAGTATGTCTTCTACATTTGGCCAGTATGTCTTCTTTGGCCAGTATGTCTTCTACCTTTGGCCAGTATGTCTTCTATCTTTGGCCAGTATGTCTTCTACCTTTGGCCAGTATGTCTTCTACCTTTGGCCAGTATGTCTTCTACATTTGGCCAGTATGTCTTCTACCTTTGGCCAGTATGTCTTCTATCTTTGGCCAGTATGTCTTCTACCTTTAGCCAGTATGTCTTCTATCTTTGGCCAGTATGTCTTCTATCTTTGGGCAGTATGTCTTCTATCTTTGGCCAGTATGTCTTCTATCTTTGGCCAGTATGTCTTCTATCTTTGGCCAGTATGTCTTCTATCTTTGGCCAGTATGTCTTCTATCTTTGGGCAGTATGTCTTCTATCTTTGGGCAGTATGTCTTCTATCTTTGGGCAGTATGTCTTCTATCTTTGGGCAGTATGTCTTCTATCTTTGGCCAGTATGTCTTCTATCTTTGGGCAGTATGTCTTCTATCTTTGGCCAGTATGTCTTCTATCTTTGGGCAGTATGTCTTCTATCTTTGGCCAGTATGTCTTCTATCTTTGGCCAGTATGTCTTCTATCTTTGGCCAGTATATCTTCTACCTTTGGCCAGTATATCTTCTATATTTGGCCAGTATATCTTCTACCTTTGGCCAGTATGTCTTCTATCTTTGGCCAGTATATCTTCTACCTTTGGCCAGTATATCTTCTACCTTTGGCCAGTATGTCTGCTTCTTTCATTGCCTTCTAATTCAATGTTTTGTTTTCTCGTTTCTCATTTCAGAAATATCTACTCGACTTGAAGTTGAAATAACTCAAATTAAAAAGGTTCAATTATCTTTTACTGAAAGCTTACTATTTGGGTTATAAGAGTAAAATATAGGCCAGTGGTTCTCAAACTTTTGACCTATGCGTACCCTTTCTGGAATGTTTGTAATGCTGAGTAGCCTTCAGCCCCCCCCCCCCCCCCCCCAGGCAAAAAAAAAAAAAGGTTGTATTGTTAATGACTATCAATTTTTTGTTGTTGTAGCCTTATATATACAAAATAATTACAATTAAGTATTCAATTAGGGAGTTAATTTTATTTGTATGCTTCAGAGACACATTGAATGTATTCTTTAAAAAAAAATGGAAACAGTTTTTACATTGAAAAAGTGGGCGTGTCGACAGAAGTTGTAACATCCCTATCCGTTTCCTGCTCCTTGAAGAAATAAGTCTTAAATGTAAAACAGCACCTTATTTGAGTTTGTAAAAACTTAAATAATAAAAAAGGTTTTCAAACTTATGATGTTTTATTCTGATGTACAAACTAAATGGGTATTTTTAAAAAAATCAGCATAGTTAACTCTGTGCAATGCAGTCAGGTATTCTAAAAATACTTTGGGATTTACATGTTGCCATCTTTTTCTTTATAGGAATAAACAAAAATTAGTATTTAAGACATTTCATTTATTTATGTTAACAGAAATGAGAGATTACATCATAACAATCATATAGATGACATCGCTTTTTTCTCTCCTCTTCTCTTACGCGGGTTAAATACACAGACCTATATATTTCTATGTCTATGGTCAAATCACTTGCACTCATGAAATGTGCTTTCCGAATTTGCAAGGTATGTCAATATTTACTTCGCATGTTTAAAAGTTAGAAGGTTAGAACAATTATAAGACAAAGACAATTTCCAATCCACATTTTCTTCGTCCATCGCCTTTATATGTAAACATGTAATTGATCAAGCAACAGGTGCTATTAGTGAATTAACACACCACCATCAATTTCATTAATTTAGGCTTACTATGTGTGTCTTTTAAGACATGTGCAGTGACACATGCGCACTAGAAGGTAAGCTTGAAAGATACATTCTGTTTATATCTTTATTGCGCAGCTTAGATATCCGTATAGAAAGAGCATCTAAAAAATCATGCACAGCACTAGCATATTAAAACGAACATTTTGAACAAAAATGTCTTAGCAAAATCGGAAAAAAATGTAAACAGCCACCCGCTCATAACTACTTCAAGTCGTCACAAACTTCTTATCTTATCTTATATATTACAGACGTTACTTCAAAAAAAAAAAAAAAAGAAGATAACTACGTCCTACATATTTCATGTTGTCAATCCAGTAATGCGTGTTAATCAATGACTTAAACTCTGCTAAGTCGTTAGTTTTTCTGCCTGATTCTGGCAACCCATTCCATTCACTAATGGCACTAGGGAAGAAGGAGCGATTGTACGAATTTGTACTAGCGTATGGAATAAAAAATGTTCCTCTATCCTTGTGTCTTTCAGAGTATTTCATTAGTTTTTTTTTCTATTTGTAAGTTATGGTTTAGTGCAGTGATGCCCAACCTAATTCAATCTGCGGGGCATTTTAATTTCCAAAACTAGTGTCGCGGGCCACATGATGGAAAAGTTACAAAAACTTTTTGAAATTGACCTGAAACTATTTTATTTCAAACCCGAGGATCTAGAACTTACATGAAAGTATTGGGAGAGTTGAATTTTCTCTTTACACTTAAAAAATGGCGTAAGTTCTGTGTATAGTTTGTTATTCTTGTTTTTTTAAAAACAGCCTCACTTTCTTTATAAACACAAACATGTTGGCTAGCAATGGTATCATGTTCTACACAAAAGTAAAGATCCGCTCACTTCTCCTAATAGATTCTATAGCCTACTATTTCATGAACGCACAAATGTTAAATGCCTTGGTAGTAATCCATTAGAAAAAAGTGAAGGTCCTAACGTAGGTATAGATACATTTTGAACATTTTTTTTGGGGAGGGGGTGGGAATTTCCTATAATTTGTGCCGACGTTTTGACTGGCCGGATTTAGCCCGCGGGCCGTATTTTGGGCATCACTGGTTTAGTGTTTTATGTATTATAGCTACTTTACATTTTATTCTTCTGACTTCTGTCAATCAAGATTAGAACCAAACGGTACAAAAACTCGTTCGCTCATTGCTAGGTCAGGCTGTACCAGCTCTACTTGCTAACGTGAAAATGATCAAGACGTCCGTGTGTCGTCGTCACTGAATGAACTCTCTATGTGTGTGTCTGTTCTATTTATGTGAATGTTTCTGTTGTTGTTTTTAGTGGAGAAAAGAGCCCTTGTAGTGAAAACATATTTCCAATAAGGATCAATGAAGCGGTCTTAGTCTTAGTAAGCGCTATACAAATCAACTCAGGCGTCTATTTGTCCTTACTGGCCAATTAGAAAGTAGCCCCGCATTTTTTGGGGGGGTAAAGATTTGAAATATATAGGTTAATCCAGGTATTATTTTTAAAAGAGAAACGAAAATGAAAAAAAAATCATATTTTAAAACTTAATTTAGCTTAAATATTAACAATGAAGAAAAAGATGAACCAACATGTACAAAACAACAAAACAAAATACAATACAATACTCAGAAAGGCACAAAAATAAAGGCATGTTTCTTATTAGATATGCTAAGACAAATTCATACAAGTGTTCCTTCTTTCTTAATGCTGTTAGAGCATGGAATACGTTGCTGCCCGAATCAGCCTGGAAAATAAACTTAGGAATTATAAAATATTGTGTAATATTTCCTTTACAGTCGGTAAGCAGGTATGGTTCATATTCCATATGCTAGGATAAATTCTTACAAGTGCTCCTTATTCCCTAGTGTCACTAGTATGGATTGCTTGAATCAGCCAGAAAATGCGTGACTAGATTAACAATGGATTCGCATAGGACGCAGTTATCTTCTATTTATCTTATCTTCTTCTTATATAATACAGACGTTACTTCAAAAAAAAAAGAAGATAATTACGTCCTACGCGTCATGCATTTAGTCATGCATGTTAACCAATGACTTAAATTCTGCCAAGTCACTGGTTTTCCTGGCTAGCTCAGGCAACCCATTCCATGCTCTAATAGCACTAGGGAAGAAGGAGTATTTGTACAAATTTGTCCTAGCATATGGGACGAGGAATGTGCCTTTATCTTTGTGTCTTTCAGAGTATTTTATTAAATTTTGTTTTTGTATTTGAAGATTATGTTTCAGTGTTATATATATAATTGCTACTTTTCTTTTGAGTCTTCTGTCCTGAAGGCTTTCTAAATTTAGTGATTTTACTAAAGGTGTTACTCTGGTTAAGTGTGAATATTCGTTTGTTATGAATCTCACTGCTCTATTTTGTGTCTGTTCCAGTTTCTTAATGTTATCTTGAGTTGAGGAGTCCCAAACGGAGGATGCATATTGTATTATTGGCCTAACCAAGATAAGACTCATAAGATAGGATTTAATGGTGCTGCTATTTCCTGCATACACATGCATGAATTGTGGCAAAGTCTTCCGCTCTAGAATTGGCTTGATTAGCCACACCAGATTTTACCCTGTCTATAGACGAAACCAAGACCAGTGACTCATCTGGGCGCATTCATTGCCTTCCGAGACAAAAAGGAGCCATATCTAAAATATCTATCTATCTATCTATCTATCTATCTATCTATCTATCTATCTATCTATCTATCTATCTATCTATCTATCTATCTATCTATCTATCTATCTATCTATCTATCTATCTATCTATCTATCTCTCTCTCTCTCTCTCTCTCTCTCTCTCTCTATATATATATATATATATATATATATATATATATATATATATATTTCTGAAACATTTTTCTCAGGTCTATTTTTCTCACTCTATCAGGAACATGGTAGAACTTGGCTTGTTGCAATTATTTTTGCTGGCCGTCGTCTGCTCAAAACTGAATGAGGCTTCCGAGCTGTCATGTGCACACAACGGCAAGGTAAACACAATATATTTTTTTCCTATATTTTTAATGCTAGTGTATTGTTTTGTTTCGTAAGTTTCGGGGGTACGGTAAGAAACGAAGATGGTTTGGCAGGGCTCAAACTCGGAACCGTCGTCACGACAAGCCGAATCGCCTACCATGAAATAAAAGGTTATCACATTCTAAGTTTTGTTTGAAATGCGAAAGATTTAACGATTAAAAGCCAAAATTGAAGATATAGCCTAAATGTTTGTATTATATGCCTTTATAGCATTGCAACAATCAGTACCTGTTGTCGCAATGACGCAATTTATTATAGAGAATGTATCATCGGCTTTGCCAATTAGGATTATTGTCACGGTAATGATAACACTAATTTTGCCAAATATCAAATCAAGCAATGCAAAAGCAGACGTTCCCCCCTTTCCACTGCCTACCCCCCCCCCCCCCCCCCCGCTCCTCTCGGCGCAAGGCCTCCTGCTTTGTGTCATTGGAACCAATGGTGGGTCGGAAGGAATTGACTCAACCTTTTTCTTCCATGGTAAGCTACCCTGCCTCATAGTGGCGTCCGGGGGGGGGGGACTGTCGTAAGGGCCCATGCAACCTTATCAACAATCCACATGCCGTTCCTCGAGGAGCCGTTTCACAAATGGTGTGAGTCCCGCTCGGTTATTGTGTTACAATGAAGGATAATGTCTAAGAGGGGAGATCTCCGATGTGCTCGACCTTCGGCCACGTTTTTATTCCTTGCGTCCGGAGCTGTCGAATCACTGGAAATATTGGTGGGGTTAACAACCTGAACTTGAACGATCTGTTCAGCCAGCAGTGGCGTAGCTAAGGTGGGGGAGGAGTGGGGAGATTTTGAAAATAAGGGGGGCCCCCAAATGAGTGTTTTTTAACATTAATTATTAAATATTACGCAAAATACAGGGGTCCTGAAAGAGGCCAAGCCCCCCCCCCGGGCCCCCAAATGATGGGAAATTCCTAGCTACGCCCCTGTCAGCCAGGCTGGTGAAAGGGTGCTCATTGGTTTTATTTTCCTAGAACTTGAAAAGTCTTCGGCTCAACTTTACCGACAGTTTTAAATGGTTGCCATGTTTAACATTTAATCATTTATGTGTTTTATTAGAAGACCTTAACATGTCTAATTATTTTTTCTCTTGTGAATGTATGAAACAGAAGTATCGGCTGACTGAACAATTGACAATAGACAACTGTCAAGAATGCTTTTGTGGTGTCTTTGGTATATACTGTGATCAGTCGATATGCAAGGTTCAGCCTTTCTCATTAGGTACAGCCAAACGTAGCGCTGAGTAAGCGTGTAACTTAAAAATCTTAGTTCCACAAACGTCAGTAGCTGTATAGGTCCTTAGTTATACTAAGTAAATATTAGCTATGGTTAATAGTGATTTTCTTAGCCTAGTCTAATCTCCTTGGACAAAGTCTCAGTAGGTCTACTGAGGTTAGCATTAGAGTTAGAATTACAGTTTAGCTTACGTTTATTCTTAATGTTGGGACAAGCTTAGAATTGCCAAAGACTTCTGAACTATTATTTATGTATATATCATGCATTATTGTTTATTGGGGGCGAGGTGGCTGAGTGCTTAGCTTCCGAAACGAGGGTCCTGGGTTCGAATCTCGGTGAAGACTTTATTTTTGAATTTTGGGATTATTTCTCTCCTTTATTTGGTATCTGCCTGGTCGTGCGGTTTGCGCGCTGGACTGTCGTTCGGATTTATCGACGGCCGAGGGTTCAAACCCTGCCCTCTCCCATACCCCGTCGTCCTGCGGGAGGTTTGGACTAGGAAGTAAACTATCTTCAACTCTGAAGGAACATCCGAAACATGTAAAGCATTTTACAAACAAACATCTCAAATTTATAACCAATAGTTAATTAACTAATTGGTTTCTCTTTTTTTTAAAAATTGATTCTTGTTTTGTCACCTAACAGAAATAACTGTGCAAAATTTCAGCTTGATCCGAGATGGGGTGTCGAAGAAATAACGTGTACAAACTTTTGGCCAGACAGAGAGACAGACAGAGTGAGTTGATATAAGCTTTGTAAAAGTAGAAAAGAAATATTAATAGTTTTACTCACCATAACAGAGACAAAACAGTCACTAACACAGGGTGGCCAGACACCTACACACCCAGATAAGGCCCATCGTTACAGAAGGCATGAACACTGACCTGCGACGTCACAACTTGTGCGCAGTTTTGACCAATAGCTCATTGACACGTCACAGGTCGTCTCGAAACAATTTCTTGACAAAGAGTTATCTATTAAAAGTCATCATCTATGACAGAGAAACAATACACTGCGAGCCTTTTCGATTATCCGGTGCCAGAATAAATGAAGCCTATGTTGTCTTTTTTAAAGTTATATATTTTTGTGTGCACTTTTGAGCCCTGCAGAATCAATTTTTTTAAAGCACTTCCGTTTGTAGCTCATTTTTTAGTTGGCAACAGTAAAGTTTATTTAGTGTCCTTGACATTATTTACTTTTTAGTGAGAATCCCCAACACAAAAATCGAAACTTCTTTCCTTTCAATTGATGTAATAATATGCCAACATGTTTTATGTTTCAGATATTTCGATACAAGCCACCCCAAATCTGATCAAAGAAAACACAAACCATTTACATGTCACCTGCGGCGTAAATCAGATAAAGTTTTCAGCAAGGCAGGCGCTAATCACATCAATGCAAATTTTGCATTCAAAATCAGTATCTTTTCCAATGTACACAGAGCTTGTTAAAGCCAGCCCCTTGGACGGAATACCTCATTTAGACATCACTGATCCCAAAGCTTCCGTATTTTTGGAAAACACTTTGGGTGAAAGCCGATTAAATATCAGCTGGACCATGCCAACATATAAACATGCAGGCCTCTACCAATGTACAGTTACTGCAATAAATAGGTTTAACAAGCCAGTCTCCTATTCCAGAGTTGCGCAGGTGATATTGTACAGAAAGTTTGGAGATGCCCAAAGATCGAAGAGTTATGCAGCATTGAACTACACCAGGAAGCAGCCATCGACTCGTGAATTTTACAAAAAAGTAACGGCTTTATTTGGCTACGAAACCAACAAGCCACAATCAACCCCCCTGCTGTATGACTACTACTCCGAAAAGCAACAACCAACTCCCCAGTCGTATGACCACTACACTGAAAAGCAACAACCAACTCCTCATTTATTAGACTACAACAAGAAAAAGCCACAATCAACCCCTATTGAATTGGAGCACAAAATAACGACATTGTTTGAGAATATAGATTACCTGACATCCAAAGTAAATGAACTATCAAACAGATTGAACAGAATGCTGAGTGCAAGAATAGAGAGCGATGCGCTTGAAAAGCTGCACGCAGACTTGCAGACAAAGTTAATAAAACTACAGGACGGTGTGTCTTCGCTTGCAAACAGTCTGACGAACACTTCCAGAACCAACGACCGAATGGTACGAGAAATGGATTTAAAAACTAACAACTTGGTCTTGCATTTGGCAACTATTTTAAGTCAAGTCAAACTATTATTCTTGTCCTATGAAAATCTGGCCATTAGGTTTAAAGACTACAACCAAATGGTTATTCCAAAGATATCAAATAGTATCGAGATTTTGACCGCTAAGTATGAGATGATTCTAAATAAATATCTGGAGACCTTAAGCTCCAGAATTAAACTCCTGGATAAGAAGAGCTACGCACTGGAACACGGACAAGATGACCAGAGCATACAGATAGAGAGACTGCTGACCATTACCAGGGAATCTTATTTTTATTCGTCTGATAGCTTTAATGGCCGGAGGTACTGGCTGACCAAAGACTACGCGTTCACCAACAGTGTTGAGGCCCAGAGGACGTGTGAGCTGTACGGGGGGTACCTGGCAGAGATCAACTCCGACAGGGAGTTTTGCTTTATCCGAGATCAGCTGCTCGTTCCTAGAACCTCACACTACGACGCCGCCATCACGGGCGCCTCGGATGAAGAAAGCGAGGGCGTCTGGATCAACAGCCACAGTGGAACCAGACTGACAGCTCCAAACTGGGGGCCAGGGGAGCCGAATAACTTTAACGGCAACGAGCACTGTCAGAGTTACGGAAAGCAAGGGCCTGTCTGGGTTATGAACGACATTCCATGTTATAAAGATAGATTGGTGAAAGTTGGGTTTATTTGTGAAATATCCGATAGCTAAGCGAATAAAAAAAAACATCTTTAAAATTCTATGTTTTATTTTGTCATTCTACCATACCCAGAAAGACTTAGACGTTTGAGATGTTTCTTTCAAGACATTTAGGCCTATAATCAACCAATCTAAAGTAAAGTTCTGTTTCATACTTTGCGTTCTTCGGGAAAAACGCTTATCATTTGTACTTAAGTAATTATAAGTTGTGACGCGGTGGCTGAAAGGTTAAGCGCTTCGCTCCGAATCCGGGGGGTCCTGGGCTAGAATCTCGGTGAAGACTGGGAATTTGAACTTCGGGATTTTTAGGGTGCCCCTGAGTCCACCCAACTCTAATGGGTACCTGACTTAAGTTGGGGAAAGTAACGGCGGTTGGTCGTTGCGTTGGCCAGCTGGCCAGAGAAACATGACCTTAACATCTGTCTGCTCTATAGACCACATGATCTGAAAGGAGAACTTTTTTAAAAAATTAGAAGTGAACGAAGGTATCGTTTAGCTAGTACAACGATCAGCTGCATCTACTGTCTTAAACATTAGTCAACACAATAATGGCAGCGTCAATAAACACACGAGTTAAGTTGTGACCTATAAATACAAACAGATAACTTAATAAAAAATACTCAGAAAACACAAAGAGAAAAGCACATTTCTTATTCCTTATGGTAGGACAAACTCGTACAAGTTAAAGAAACGAGTTGCCTGATTCAGCCATTAAAAAACACTCTGTTTAACAAGCACCTCTAGATCAGCACATGGATCCGCGCAGGACGTAATTATCTTCGCATTCGAATGAACATCTGTCATTTATAGTTTCAGAACATTTTAAAATTGAACAAGAGCTCCCCACGCTCTCCAACCTCTTATTGGTTGGTCAATGAATCTTAGTTATAAGCTATAATGTTATAATTTTTCATTGAAATATATATATATATATATATATATATATATATACATATATATATAATAATAAGGCTAGTCTTCGAGTCCGAAGATTAGTGAGGAATGCATTATTTCCCGTGGCTGTGACCTACATATTTTGCCACAACCAGGGCAAGCATAACCGTTGTCCGCAGGTGGTCGATTTAGATTTTCTTTTCGCCGTCTGCATTTGTCCTCGGCAGCAGATTTTCTTTTGATCTCAAATTTGTATCCCGCGGCCTTCGTGAGAGACCTCCAGCTGTCTCGTTCTGAGGCCGCCTGCAACCAGGTGCTCTCTTCTATGTCAGTCAAGGAAAGTTGACGCCTAAGCTGGTCTTTGAAGCGTTACCGTGGGGCGCCTCTGTTACGTCGACCACCTTTTAGCTCACCAAAATACTTTTATTATTAGAATTATATATTTCAATTAGTTATGTATACACTGCCGTGTATTCCTTAAAAACAGCACTGATATAACTTTACAGTGCATACAAAGTGTGATTTACATTAGCTTTAGGCTAATTAGCCTATTTTATTTTTTCACACGTAAGATTAATGGAGACGAAAAATCGGACACAATGTTAACAACACAAAAGGAAAGGCAACATTTTTATTTGTGTCAAGACACACAACTTTACACACAAAAAAATTGACACTTGATGGGTCCGTCACATATTTTCCTATGCATTTATCTTCCCTTGGTGATTATAATTAACTCTGCCTCTTTTTTCTTTCTGCATTCAGATTATATTCAATAGGCTATGTTGTTGAAATATAACATGAATTTTCTGTAGCTATTTGACATACATTTCCCAAATTGAAGATACAAAGCGAAATTATGAGACTACATTTACGTAAATCCTGCAGCTGCTAACATAACAAATCAAAGAATATTATACATGTCCGAAAAACTATAAATAGATAGCTTTGTTTTGGCGTATCCGGTGTCAGAATAAAGTGTTGCTAAGCTAGGTATTTTAATCTTAAAAGGTACGTGATAATTTGTGTGCTCTTCTCAGCAAGGCAGAATCAAATTCTCTAAGCTCTGCAGATTGCAGGAGACTGCAGTAGAAAATACTTTCAATATGGAGGATTTAAAAAAAAAATCAAAACAAATAGGTAACTAAACTAATGCTAAATAAGAAGAATTGAAACGAATGTCAACTACGCATTGATAATTTATTGAAATCATTGCTTAATTCTTCTTAATTAAGTTAGTGAAGTTTAATCGAGCGTCAGTGTCATTGTTAAGTTAATCATGGAAATCTATAATACAATGCAATACCTTGTCTTGTTTAAGGGTTGAGTTGTAGATGATGTAAAGGTCATCTGTTTCTGTGTCCCCACGGGTAACGAGGATGTCATGTGGCCAGCACAACGACCAATCACCATTACGTTTCTCAAAACAAATGTCAGGTGTCTATTAGAGTGGGTAGGACTCAGAGGGGCACTAAGGATCCCGAAACTCAAAACCCCAGTCTTCATTCAGATTTGAACCCTGGACACCCGGTTATGAAGCCAAGCGCTTTATCACCCAGCCACCGCGTCTCCATTTTAATGTGTTAGTTCTGCAAAATACATTAAAAAAACCAACTATACATTCCAAATAAGTCGTTAACCGAGTAAAGATAAGCAATATTGAACATTAAAAAAGAAATTCACAATAGCTTCATTAGCCATCATTCACACCAATCATAAACAAACAAAATAGCCACGTAATTTTCTATCTCTTCTGTACAAATTACGATCCAATTTTAATCAACAATGGTTATCACGTGACAGTTTCCCCCCCCCGTTTTTTTAAAATCAATATTATCACGTGACCGTTCGTTTTGATGAATAAGGTCCATTAATACAGGTGTAATTAATGGCAAGAAAAAGGGACATAATACACAAAAGAAAAACGAAACATATATGAAAAAAAAATTATTTTTACAAATGATATAGGAAATGATATAAAAATGATATAACAAATGATGCTTATTTGAGATTTTTATACATGGAGGCTAATCCGTAAATAAAAAGCTTTTTCGGTGTATCTGGTGTACAAATAGAAACCGTCAATCAGTCCGTATGCTCCCCGATATAAAAACAACAACACCCCCCACCCTTATGTAAAATAATACAATTGTTCAAAAAACAGGTGGGTCTTTCATATTTTATTGTTGGAATGTATTAACAAAAATCTAGCAATAATGAAAAAAAGAGAAAATTGTATAAAAAAAACTTTTCTAAGGGAAGGAACAACTAATTACTGCCATTTACTGAAAATGGCAGGGCTTAGCTACCTTTCTGCTATATAAAACAAAATAAATTAATTAATACTAAATGATTAGCTAATTGGTTATTTTTTCGGATTGATTCCTGTATTGTCATCGACTATGAATAATTGTGCAAAGTTTCAACTTGAGCCGAGAATGGGAAGTGGGAGAAAAAAAACGTGTCAAAACGTAATAAGGGAATTAAATCCATATACTGTAATATACACATCCACCTCTCTCATTAAGTAGCAGTTATTCCCCTTATTTCGATATAAAACAAAATAATGAATCACGAACAATCAATGAACTAACTAATGGTTCATGTCTAGTCTGGTTCAGTGAATAACTGCAAAGTTTAAACCTGATCCGAGAATGGAAAATTAACAAAAAAACATGTTCGAATTTTAGCAGACAGACAGAAAGACAGACAGACTGAATGAGTTGATATAAGTTTTGTTGAAATGAACAAAATAAAAAAAAATACTTCATAAAAGAAAGCTTTTCTGAGGGGAAAAACTCTACATTTACAGACATATTTATCAATTCTGTAAGATTAATTTCATCCTTTTGATATCAAACAACATTGATTAATTACCACTAATTAATTGACTAATTGGTTAATTTTTGTATTCATTCATGTTTTGCTAGAAAAAAAAGGAATAATTATGAGTAAGGGAATTAGGAGAAATAACGTGATCAAAATTTGTACCCAGACAGACAGACTGACAGGGTGAAAAAAAAAAGCATTCATCAAACTTACAATTAGTCAACGGTTTATAAACTAATATAAATATTTTTTCAAATACAAAACATAACAGCAGTTCTCTTGCTCTTGATAACCCAAATGTAGGCCCACTTCCTTAAGTGCCAAAGATGATTTTGATTTTGATTTGGATTTTTGACGCATTAGCACAAATTCCTAATTCGTGCCCTTTGCCAAAGATGAGTACAATAAATAGATGCAGATGTTAGATTTAGTTTAGAATCAGGTCCATATGTAGCAAATAAAGGTCACGGTAATAGCGGCGAACATGCTTGTAATGAAAGACGCAGATATTTGATGTCCGGCGCACTCCTCACCGTAGCCAAGAGCTGATACGTTGCACACCTTAATGGGCGGAGGCACCGGCCCGTTGCAGAAGTCCTCGTTACAAAACGAGTAGCAGACAACCGTGCTCAGCTGTGCGCAGGTGGTCAAGTTGTTTGGGCTGAGGTTGAAAAACCTAGTGTCGTTGAAGGTTGGCGTGAACGTTTTCCCGTCGTGACAGCCTCTGTGAAATAACGTGATTTTACCTGAGGACAACAAAAATAATTGTTTATCTTATCTTATCTTATATAATACAGACGTTACTTCAAAAAAGAAGATGATTACGTCCTACGCGTCATGCATTTAGTCATGCATATTAACCAATGACTTAAATTCTGCCAAGTCACTGGTTTTCCTGGCTAGCTCAGGCAATCCATTCCATGCTCTAATAGCACTAGGGAAGAAGGAGTGTTTGTACAAATTTGTCCTAGCATATGGGATGAGGAATGTGCCTTTATCTTTGTGTCTTTCAGAGTATTTTATTAAATTTTGTTTTTGTATTTGAAGATTATGGTTCAGTGTTTTATGTATGATTGCTACTTTACTTTTGAGCCTTCTGTCCTGAAGGCTTTCTAAATTTAGTGATTTTACTAAGGGTGTTACTCTAGTCAAATGTGAATATTCGTTTGTTATGAATCTCACTGCTCTATTTTGTGTCTGTTCCAGTTTCTTAATGTTTTCTTGAGTTGAGGGGTCCCAAACGGAGGATGCATATTCTATTATTGGCCTAACCAAGGTTAAATAACATTTTAGTTTTATGTTCTTATTTGATTTATAGAAATTTCTTTTAATAAATCCTAATGCTTTGTTTGATTTTTTTTTAGTTTCATCAATATGTGGATTTCATGACAGTTTTTCATTTATTATAACACCTAGGTATTTTGCGTTTTTAGTCTGTGTTACTGGTTTGCCATGAATAAGATAAGTGGAATTAATTTGTTTTAGTTTTTTTGTTACTCTTAACAACTAACATTTTTCTGGGTGGAAAGACATGCTCCAATTTGATTCCCATTTCTGTAATTCATCTAATTCTCTTTGTAAAATATCTGTGTCCTGTGTTGTTTTTATTGTTCTATAAATTATGCAATCGTCTGCAAATAATCTGACTTTTGTTCCTGAACTAATGCAATTTGGTAAATCATTTATGTAAATTAAAAATAGTAGTGGACCCAAGACTGTTCCTTGAGGTACACCTGAGTTTACTGTATCGGTGTTGATTTAGAGCCATTTATTATTACAGTTTGTTCTCTCCCTATCAGAAAATCAGAAAATTGTTTCCATTAAATTAGTTCTTCAATTCAAGTCAAGACTAAAGATTAATCTTCAAAGATCACCTTCACCGTGACATCTAGCACCTCTTTTGCACAAGCATTTTGAAGAACACATGTGAATGTGACAGTGATACCCCATAACAACTGTCGCCGGGCTTCCTAATCGAGAGGTATCGGGTTCAAATCCCAAAATGAGACATGTTTTTTGAATAAAGGATTTTTAGGACGCGAGTAAGTCCATCCATATATATTGGGTAATTGACATCAGTCGGAGAAAGTAAAGGCGTTTTGGTCGTTGTGCTGGCCACTTGATACGCGAGTTTAATGCGTATTTATTTTCTTTTCCACGGAGAGGCGCCCAAAGATTCGGAAATTAAAAATCCCAGTCTTCACCAGGATTTGAAACCGTTACCCCCCGATTCGGAAGACAAACGCTTTACCACTCAGCCACATCGCCTCTGATAAAACTGTGATGTAATGAGAACCCCGACGGACGGCGTCTTAGTCTGCGTGAGATGTGACAATATATGTAGGTCGAAACTGGGTCTTCGTTGTCATGTAAATTACAGCTATTATCCTTAATTGCAGGACTGGCATTGACCTATTTACATACCCCCCTTCCCTTTTCCCTCGATCGATAATAGTGCATTATGGGAAATCTGGGTTCTAAAATTGAGTTTAGGCCAAAGTATGTATGGAACAGCTTAAAGGTTCGTCACAGAGGCTTTAAGAATCAGAACCACTAGCGGATCCAGAACTTTGGAGTGGGGGGGGCGATTTTTTTCCAAACCCTAACCCTAACGCCCAGGAAACCCTAAAACTATACATAAACGTGCGTACAGCATATATATATATATATATATATATATTATATATATATATATATAATAATAATAATAATAAGCAGTATTTCTCAGTATTTTCTTGCATTCTTCACTGCAGAAACGCATTCTCCTGACATCTAAAGCTCTTTATCCATCAGTGGAGTTCGGGGCGAAGCCCCGACGCCAAAAGCGTTTTCTTGCATTTTTCACTGCAGAAATGCCTGCTCCTGACATCTACAGCTCACTATTCATCAGTGAATTTCGGGGCGAAGCCCCGACGCTTAAAGCGTTTTCATGCATTTTTCACTGAAGAAACGCATTCTCCTGACATCTACAGCTCATTATTAATCAGTGGAGTTCGGGGCCGCGACGCTAAAAGCGTTTTCTTGCATTTTCATTTTTTTTACATTTTGTAATTTCTTAACTATAATACAAAAAGAAAAAATATTGCTTTGTCCGATAAGGGAAAGGAGATGGCATGTATCGCCCCTCCCACCTTTTTCCTTTTATATTTACTAATCATAAAATTTGAGATTAGAGTGTGGTGCGACATAATATACAAATGGTTTCACATATCAATTATATAGATATTCAACTATTTTTGTTCACAAACTATGATTCCTTTATAAAAATAGGACCACTCCCCACTCAGAGGGCTAGAGCGGGGAGGGCAGTACATGCAATCGCCCCCCCCCCTTACCCACGGAATCGGCCAAGATACCAGAAGGGGAGCGACATAATTTCAAATTTATATATCAATTCAACTAATCTTGCTCACAAACTATGATTTCTCCTTAAAAGTAGGACCGCCCCCCCCACTCAAAGGGTTTAGGTGGGAAGGGCAGTAGAGGTTTCGCCCCCCCCCCCACAACAGGGGAACGACATAATATAGAGATCGGTTAAAATATCAATAAGTTTTAATCATATAGATATTTAATTGATTCTTTTAGCAAGCTGTGATTTCTACAAATAAATTGGACCGCCCCCCCCCACTCAAAAGTTTATGGTTGGGGGGGGGCGGATTGATGCTATCGCCCCCTCCCGACCCCACCAAATCGGCCAACATACTAGAGGGGGGGGCGAAATAATCTAAAAATAGTTCGAAATATAAATAATTAGTATATATTATTAACATAAGTAATAAATTCGTATACAAATTGTGTGACTTCTATACTAAAATTCGTCCGCCCCCCCCCCCGAAGGGGGGGGGGGTCGGCCGAGTGGGGGGGGGGCTATCGCCCCTACCGCCCCACCCCTGGATCCGCCAGTGATCAGAACAAGTTCATCATTTTACGATCACACACGAGGACTAACGAGGACACACGAAAAAAAGACACGAGGACACACGAGGACACAGACTCATCTGTATAGTGGTTCTCCTTTCAGACCTTGCGACCTATAGGGCTGATAATGTTGAGCTCAACGGTTAACAAGCAGGGTGTCATGTTAACACAATGACCAACCGCCTTTACTTTCCCCAACTAAATTCAGGTATCCATCAGCGGTGGGTGGACTCAAGGGCCTCCCCAAAATCCCGAAATTCAAAATCCCAGTCTTCCCCAAGATTCGAATCCAGGACTCCTCTTAATCTTAATCTTAATCACATGTTTCTTTGCTCCTAATCCCAGTAATCCTACGCAGTCTTAGCGAAATACATGAAAAGCGAATCTCATGCCGTAGGCGTGCTTATTTTAACTTTATCGGTAAGGTATATCCTGGGTGAATACAAGAATCGAAATTTCAAAAGAAAGGGGACTTTAGATTTTTCTATTTCAAATTCAGATAGAGCTCTAGTAAGAGTAAAAATAACTCCTAGTCAAACTGAATTACCATTTGATTGGGATCAATAAAATTATCTCATCTTATCTTATCTTTTTAAGATTTATCTGTATATGGGAACAATTGTTCCAAACAATGTTTCTGTGACCAGGGCGTAAGACCGGCCCTGTCTGTGACCCATGAAGGAGGAAGGACAAAGATCAGCTGTCGGATGGAGAGAATATTGCCATAACTAAATCTTTAATCAAATTTGTTTTTAAATAGTTGTAACTTTGGTATATAGTTTTTTGTTTATTACAAAGGTTATATCACTCTGTCTGTCTGGTACCAAGTTTGTACACGTTATTTCTCCTCCACCCAAATCTCGGATCAAGTTGAAATTTTGCACAATTATTTTTTTTTGTCTCTTACAAAACAAGAATGAATTTTTAAAAAATGTTAATTAACTATTGGTACTGTAAAGACTGTGTTTGGTATCAAAGGAGGGCAAGAATCGTACCTGACAGATGAAATGGTATTAGTTGAATAGGCCCATTAGGAGGCTTAAGCCCTGAGTAAACATCGTTTTTTTTATGTATTTAAAAAGCAATCACGGTAACATTCACACAGATATCCCCTTTTCCTTTCCCAACTGGTCCAGTAAAGTGATGGAATCATCTTTTTTTTTTTGAAGTAACGTCTGTATTATATAAGAAGGATCATAGCGTACAGATTTATTATTGTTATTCTAGATCTATTACAAATGTAATCACATGAATGATCGAAACTAATTGATACTATTACACACTAAGCTTTGTTAAAAAAAAATCATTAAAAAAGATATTTACTTGTTTTTTGTTGTTTGAGAAGGCTTAATGTGGCTCAGCAGACTAAGAAGGATCTTAAGGAAGGATCTTAAGTCTCACAGAGATCGGGTCACAAAGAAATCTATGCACAACGGGTACTCGACAACTAAAATGAGGTTGCGACTCACTGGTCTAGGTCCAAGGCAATGAGTCTTTTTTTTACAATATCTCTTCATGGGGGAAGGGCCGAGGGTGGAGCTAGTATATTGTTACAAATGACCAGTGACAGGTAGAGGTCACTATTTGTGACCCCGGCGAGATGACATTGCAGCGGGTGTTTTCTGGAATGTACATGTATAAACAAAGACAGGATGTGACGTGTTGCTCCAGAAGGTACTAGCAATGTCCAGTGACAGATAGAGGTCACAACTTGTGACCCCGGCAAGATGACACTGCAGCGGGTGTTCTCTGGAATCTACATGTATAAATAAAGACAGGATGTGACGTGTCCTCACGTGTTGTTCCAGATGATACTAGCAGTGTTTGTGCAACTTTGGAGGAGTGATTAGGGACTCTTTATAAGCCAGAGAGTTAATGTGAAAGTCAGTCGTATGGAGTCATGAGTGAGTCGTATGGAGTCGTGAGTGAGTCGTATGGAGTCGTGAGTGAGTCGTATGGAGTCGTGAGTGAGTCGTATGGAGTCGTGAGTGAGTCGTATGGAGTCGTAGGTAGAATCGTCGGTACAGTCTTCGTTACTGTTGTCTACTGTGAAATACATTTAGATTTGGCTAGAGAGCTAGATCTAGGTCTAGACTCAACTACAGATTAGAAGAACTATCGTGTTCGTGAAAAATAGAATATCACCTTCGCTCAGTGATTTGTTCCCAGACTATTGGACCTATAGGCCTATTGTTTACTGTTCCCAGGCTATTGGACCTATAGGCCTATTGTTTACTGTTCACAGGCTATTGGACCTATAGGCCTATTGTTTACTGTTCCCAGGCTATTGGACCTATAGGCCTATTGTTTACTGTTCCCAGGCTATTGGACCTATAGGCCTATTGTTTACTGTTCCCAGGCTATTGGACCTATAGGTCTATTGTTTACTGTTCCCAGGCTATTGGAACTATAGGCCTATTTTTTTTTACTGTTCCCAGGCTATTGGACCTATAGGCCTATTGTTTACTGTTCCCAGGCTATTGGACCTATAGGCCTATTGTTTACTGTTCCCAGGCTATTGGACCTATAGGCCTTTTTTTTTTTTTTTTTTTTTTGCTGTTCCCAGGCTATTGGACCTATAGGCCTATTGTTTACTGTTCCCAGGCTATTGGACCTATAGGCCTATTGTTTACTGTTCCATGGCTATTGGACCTATAGGCCTATTGTTTACCGTTCCCAGGCTATTGGACCTATAGGCATATTGTTTACTGTTCCCAGGCTATTGGACCTATAGGCCTATTGTTTACTGTCCCCAGGCTATTGGACCTATAGGCCTATTGTTTACTGTTCCCAGGCTACTGGACCTATATTGTTTATTTTTCCATGGACCCGCTCCCATTTTCTAACTTAAAACAATATAAATCTATATGACAATTATTGATTCAACAGTTTAGTAAATGAATGTTCAGGAAATATTTTCGCATGGTCTTCTAAGTCTAGATCTATAGTCTTATCATTGGCATATTATAAAGTGCAGTCGATCTATACATTCACTTAACCAGGACTACATCTAAAGGTCTATCACTGGAATATTATACAGTGTAGTGGATCTATCTATACATTCGGGGGAAAATTGTTTTTTAATCTAAAATTCATTAGTTATTATGAGAAACACAATCTCTCTATCAGTTGTACGAAGGAGGTATTTTTAATATATTTTTTTAAAAAGGAAAATATTTTTATTGTTTTCCACTTGAAACATTCGTTTAGTTACTTGCTTTTTTGAAGTCTCGCCCAAGATAAGTCTACTGACCATTTGAAATCGACGTTTCGATCATGCATCTGTCCCAGGTGAACTTGGACTCAGAACAATTTTGAAAATAGTCTTTGTAGTGTGTGTAGTTCGTGGAAGAGTTGACCAGTTTTGTATAGTTCACCTCACATTGGCTGTTCTCTTCAGTGCCCAGACATTGATAACACAGCAGCGCACCTGTTTTGAAACATATTTGTATTTGTATAATTGCGTTAAATGTAACAATTTATTTGGTCCAAAAAGGAGGTATAATGTTGTCGATAATCTTGCTAATAAAGGTATCAGCTACGAAACCGATGTCCTCCTTAAGTGTTGAAGCATCTTGATGAGTGGAATGAACCACCGCTCTACAAATTAAAGGGCTCCAGTTCGAATCCTGACTCAGCTGATGTGCTCAGTAACCGACCAAAGGTAGCACAGAAAGCCTTTCAATGACAACCCCCCCCCCCCCCACATGTCCAAATAAGATTGATTCAAAAGAATACTGAGCTTGCTATGGTTTGAAATATGTGCTGTAGCCCACATGTCCATATAAGATTGATTCAAAAGAATACTGAGCTTGCTATGGTTTGAAATATGTGCCGTAGAAATCGATGGATTTAAAAAACTGCATAAAAATTAACATTTTATCTCACAAAAACAAATCCGCTGCAGGCCTGACAGGTAACGCAGGATTGACTGGTAACGCACATACGCAGGTCTAACTGGTAACGCAGGTCAAGAAATAGATAGTAAGAATTCCAAAACGAAGGTCTCAAACCAGCTCCAGTTAGTACCCTAAATTTTTAATGCGCCCAACCAGCTCCAATTAGTACCCGGATTTTTAAAGCGCCCAACCAGCTCAAATTAGTACCCGGATTTTTAAAGCGCCCAACCAGCTCCAATTAGTACGCGTTATTTTTAGTGTGACCAACCAGTTCTAGTTAAGTTCTCAACATTCTGAATAGTTAGTTAAAACGATAGATAGTTGTACTGGCGAGATTATAGCTCCCTTTTACATCGTCTGACCCACGCAATGCTTAGACTAACACGTCAGTTTTGAATGTAGATATTGCATATGGCTTATTGTTTATAAGCTGTGCAAACTCTAAAACATACTCTCTTGAAATCCTAAACCAATGACTTTTGAATAGGTCATTCGACGCTCATTATTTACACATTGGTCGAGAGGCCAAGTGCGCTTGAGCTTTGCTTGGCTTGGCTACCTAGAAGGGGGCTCGAGGTTCGACACCCGACTCGGGCAGAGTTGTGTTTACTGAGCGCCTAAAGGCAGCACGGAAAACCAACTCCTAGATACCCCCCCCCCACTGGTCCACAAATGAGATTGGACCAAAAGCGCTCTGAGCATGCTATAAGCATGAAAGTAGCGCTATATAAAAGCTATAATATATATTAGGGATGTGTTGGCCGAGTGGTAAAGCACTTCGCCTCCACACTAAGCTTCTCGAGGTTGTATCCCAATGATTTCCTAAGCCTAGAATCCACCCTACATAAGTTGGGCAAAGTAACGGTCTTTGATCTGGCCACGTGACACCCTGGTTAACCATAGGTCATAGAAATAGAGGAACTTTACATTACCTGCCCCATGGTCCTGCAATATTTGTAAAAGTAATTTTTTTTTTTTTAATTTGGTTATTAACTTAATAATTGTTAGTATGAAGGTTTAAGTTGCCTCACCTGAGAGGTAGAAGCAATACAGTACAACACAGAGTACCAAAATAGCTTGACATTTAGATGCCATTTAAAAGTTTCTTTCCTTGAAGCGTTCGCAAGACTTTATTAGATTAGACTGTTGTGATATGCATCCTATTTGAATGTTGGCGGTAGGCGCTATCACAGAAGTGCTTCAATTCTGTCAGGGAGAAAAAGAAAGCCAAACACCGTAATTTACATTTAAAAACAAGAAAACACATTTAAAAAATTAAAAAATAATAATAAAGAAAAAGACGATACTTCCTTTCATACAACTTATAGAGCGATTGTTTTGCTCTTAATCCTCTTCTGTTTTGAAAGTAACGTCTCTATCATATAAGATAAGATTAATAACATAGACATAAATAAATATAGACTGGAAAAAGGAAGTAACTTCATGTAACTTGAAAACATGTATATCTATTGTATTCGGATTTCCGAATTATAAAAAAATGGCATGATCTTCACGCTGAGAGATTTAAAAAAAACACTAGTGAAAATATTGTAATACTTATATAGGTTACGGCTGAAATAGATATGAATACTTAACTTTTATACTGCTCATAAATGCTGTATAATAAAGTACACAAATTTGCTTGTCACAAATTTTCGTTTCATAAAACTCTTTAATCGGCCAGTCTATATTTATTTATGTCTATGATTAATAACTAATGAATGTTACATTTTTAACCCGCCCCATTGCCTCTTCTTCCCGAGAAAGAATCCTGGTTAAGTGAATGTATTGATCCAGTACACCTTTTCATATTCCAATGCTGAGCATTTAGAAGATAATGAGCATAATTTTCCTGAACATTACTTTATTTAACTCTTGAATTAATAAAGCCTTCCTATCAGAAATTCCCATGATAGTTCTTTCAAAACCGTTGTATCTAGATCTAGGCCTAGTTCTCTAGCCAAATTAACATTTATTCATTTTTTACTTAAAAAAAAAATTATAATGGTAAAACTAGACTTTTCCCCATGTGGCCAACGAGCTAGTAATTTTTTATTCACAACCATATACATCATCTGTTTAATTTCTAGAAGAAATCGTTACAGCCGTTTGTCATATCAGCGTCGGGGGGTCCACCCTCCCCCTCCACCCTCCCCCTCCATGAAGTTCTGACTTGAATAGAGCTATTGTAATAAGTTAATAACAATTGAAAGACATGTTGATATCGAGCATGATCCTACATGATCAAATTGTTAAGGGTAGAGAACTGTGGAAATTTAAAGTAAAAATGGGAAAAGGAGTTATCCCGCTTTCAATATCTCAATTTGTTTTTCCCTCTTCACGGCTTGCAAATTTTTCAAAAAAGGTCGGAATAAAAAAACAACAACGAAAACCTGGGTGTGTCGACACGGATGTCGAAAACGGCTCTAACGTATCCTGAAAATTGACAGGTTACGTATAACTTTGGGAAAATAATTGGCTAAACTCTGGGTTTTCCCGTTTTGATGTTTTCAAAATTTCAAAGTTCTTTAAAATTAAATTTGGGCCGAGATCAATCGTTCTAGAAGGCCTAAACACTGTCCTGTGACGTCACAACCTTTGGGCTGTTTAGTGGGACGTCGGACCAGTGAGGTGACAACGAGCTATTGGCCTAAATTGTCCACAAAAATTGTATTAGTTTTATAAAGAAGGAATTGTCATTAAAAACTTTTTTTTTTTTTTATCTTTTTTGGTATAAAAGTACAATAACAACCAATAACAACCATTTAAACATCTAATATATAAAGCAGAAAGTAAGGCGTATGTATGACCTGCATATAGGGTAAATGAAGACTGATACACCAATCTTGATAAAACTTGGCATAAATGTTTTCTTGGATCATGGCGGTGACCGCAGTGTATGTTTAATGTCCCTCCCACAAACGGGAGGCCACAAAAATAAAAATAAAAAAAAAATCGCTAAATTTATCTCAATTAAAGAAATAAACATTGTGACAAATCGAGTAAACCCGTTTTGATGTTAATTTATATTTGCTAAGAATGTATCTGCTTAACGGGTAAACCCACTTTCACTATTTACTTTTATCTTCGGGGCGAAAGGAACTCCAGCTCCCGTCGGCTTAGCGTGGCACCTCCGTGGAAACGTCCGCCCGAGGAAGTGGATAGGCTAAGAACGGGATTGAACACGGCTCCCAGTCAGCTACCACTGTATGCTCTAGCGAGTGTACCTGAGTGTACCTGCACGTGGTGGGGATGTGAGAAAGGCCTGCCAACCAGTCCGAAACCCCCCCACCGCTTCATTCACCAACGGGGGCAATACGGGGTGGTGATGGTCCCCTCACGAGTGCGATGTCACATTATAGGTATATGGAGGGCCCCCCCCCGTGGGCTCGGCCTCCGGCCTTGCATGAGTCGGGGAAACCCGTGTTGTTGGCTCAAGGGACAGTATCCCACGACCAAACGGGTTTGATTAAATGATCATCTAGTCGCTGGGGGACTCCAGACAGAAGAGTCGGTGAAGAGCCCATTTCTAATCCTGACCACGGGATAAAAGCCTTTCCCTGGTCAAACGGTTCATAAAAGGGATGCGGTCATCTCGAACCATAAAGGACATCTGATTCAGTCCTACCCAAGACAGCTTACGCAATATCACTTCTCTTTCATCATTCACACTGCATAGCAACCGAATAATCGCTAGCTTCTTCTCACCGTCACCATAGAAACACACACACATGCGCAGAGGTGTACACTCCATAACACCGAGACAATTTAACCCAAGTCTAGAAGTAAAGGATTCAATACAGATTTTGGAAATACGAATAAAAAAAAAACAATTTAATTATGAGGTAGCGCTAAGTCAGTGGTTCCCAAACGTTTTCTTTAACGAACATTATGAGTATTTAGCGGCACACTTTTGCTTATATTATTAGAGACACTGGTTTACTCGGTGGCCTGCTAGTTAATTATTCGTTCGTAGAACCCCTGTTTACGCCTCACGGAACACTAGGGTTTCGCGGAACACGGTTTGGGAAGCACTGGTACAAGTATGTAACAGATCGACACAGGTATAGTGATTAAATGACGTTACAGTTTTATGGATCAGTTTATAGAGCACGACACTTTGTAGAAAAGGGGGACAGAATCAGGAAGTTAGAGAATGTAGTGCTTATGAAGTGAACAAAGGATCCTTGTGTGTATGTGTGTGTGTATGCGTATCTATGTGTATGTGCGCTTGTGTGTGTGTGTGTGTTCCTTGCAGCATAGGGGGTTGTCAAACTTAAGGTTGATGACATATTACTATTCTACACTGTGATTTGTAAGATCCCATTTACGTTCCTTGAGCAATAACGTATATTCACTGAGAAAAAGAAGATAAAGCTATATGAGGAAAGGTGGTGGCGATGTAATGGAGGTAAAAAAGAAAACAAAGCCGCAAGAAAATGAAATGTATGGGAGACATAATAAATATTGTCTAGGTCGCCATTTTGAAAGATTACTGTTGACAACTAAATAGGTTTAATTCATTTAAAGACAATCTAAATTACTAAAAGAGCATGGCTTATTATTTCACATTATTTTTTTTGTGGGTGCCTAGATGCTGTAATAAATCTAGTTTTAGATTCTACATAACACTTATTTGTATGATGTTTTTCTGGTGATCAAGACAGATTTTATTCATACTTTGTCTACCCCTGCTTGTGTCAACTACTTTTCACTTAAACAATAGAAAAAAAGCAGACACGAACATACACGGTCACTATGGCAAAAAAATTATTAAATTACCAAGAAACAATGTCGAAATATCATCCACCCATTATAGCGTACATCAAAGATATAAATCAAGAAGGAAGCCTAGAAAAAGATGGATTGATCGATCTTAAAATAACTTTACGATTGTAGGCCACCCATTCTCACACTTAGTACAGACCGTCAGCTGAATCAATCTGCGACGCCTCCTTGGTAGAAGGAAAATAAAGTTAAGCAAAAAGTGTACATATTTTGAACTGGGCCAAAGACCCATTAAGAAAAAAATTTGTTATATTTAAGACATTGTCTACAATTCCAAAGATTAAGGATGAGTGCAGTCTTTCACATGACTACGCTAACCCAGTTGCGATCTGCATATTTGAAACATTTATCGCAGACAAATCCGTTGTCCACGGGAGTTGATCATTATTTTTTTTTTTTTGTGTATTATAAGGGCTCTTTTTTGGCCAAAATGTGTGTCCCGCGACCCACGTGAGAGCCAGGCAGCGTTTCTTTCAGAGGGCATCTGCGGCCAGCAGCTTTCCTCTATTCAAGTGGAGGAGAAATGGCGCCTGAGTTGATCACAACATACACACGACCAAATGACAGTATGGTTGCTATGACGTAATCACATTTCGTGCTAGTTGTTATGACTTAGTCGTTATGATGAAACCACATTATCCGTTAGAATCACCTCAAATACTGATGACGTAATTACTTGAGACGCTTACAGATTCAGTGGCTTTAAGACGTGGCTTGAAACAGACCTACTGAAGAGACTTAAACAGATCCAATCATAAATGTAAAGAAATATGTTAAGAAAGATTTACTGAATTTCTTGTAATTAAAGCGAGTCAATAAAGTACAAGTGGCATTGCTACTTATTTATCTACTTCTTATTTGAACTCCTAGCATAACGGAGTGCAGAGTTTAAGAAAATGGCAACATAGGGCGGCTACCACAACACATTTTCCCCGCCTAGCACCTTTGATCAGTGCAATTAATAACACGAGACTTAATTTCTTTATTATTAAATCTAGTACTAGTTTAAGTGTCCTTACATACGATGTTAGACAGTTAGTATTTTTAGTTTATATAGAGACGCACCATAATTGACGGACTTTGAACGCGACTAGTGACGTTATGACTTAGTGGGTTAGAGGCTACTTAGAGACAGAAAATCAGTTGGTGATAGGATTTCATATGCGTAAGACGCATTTATCGACAGAGACATCGACTGTGGCCTTTTGCTGTATTAAACTCATCATCTACATCAGTGATGCCCAAAATACGGCCCGCAGGCCAGATTCTGCACGCGGTGTGGTTTCATCCGGCTCGCCGAAACATCAGTACAAGTTGAAAAAAATTCCCTTTCCATTCCAAACAAAAAAAAAAAGGTTGAAAAATGTTGCTTTATCTAAGTTGGGGCCCCTACTTTTCTCTGATGGACTGGTACCATGATATTGAACGTGTGTACGTTTATGAAAGGGTAGAGCCGAAGAAACTAAAAGTGAATTCTGAATTTAGAGACTACCAGGAAAATTTGAACGTATCTTTACCTTTTTGTGCAACATGAAAACCAGCCAACATATTTGTTTTGTAAACAGTGGCTGTTTTTAAAAACAACAACATATAAACAGCATTATAAAACAAATAGGACGCGATTGTTAAACTACGTCTAGAGATTGGAGGATCAATGGGAAAATTAACAAAAAAGAGACAAGAAAATAAGTCGTTGGTAAAGCTAGCTACAATGTTGCTCACATTTCAAGCAGAGAAATGAAGCCAGTTTCAGACGCGTAAAAAATGGAGATAAACTTCCGATCCCATTAATTAATGTAACTACTAGACCCACAAGTTTCTAATAAAATTGGTTCAGGTAAATTTCATTTCGTTTTTGTACATTTCCGGTCATGTGGCCCGCGACACGAGTGTCAGAAATTAAAATGGCACGCAGGTCGAATCTGGTTGGGCATCACTGATCTACATTGTTCAACGGGTTTTTGGACTGATCTTCTTCACTTGTTACCTTTGTGTGTGTGTCTTAGTGGTTAGTCACAGTGAATACACCCGCACAAGAAACCCAGACATCTCCAGAGTAATTCTGTCGAAGTCAGACAGGCAACACTAACTACAAGACAGATAGGCGACATCACAACGAAAAGTTATGTTATCAACACTTTATTCCGATGTTATCAACACTTTATTCCGATGTTATCAACACTTTATTCCTATGTTATCAACACTTTATTCCTATGTTATCAACACTTTATTCCGATGTTATCAACACTTTATTCCGATATTATCAACACTTTATTTCGATGTTATCAACACTTTATTCCTATGTTATCAACACTTTATTCCGATGTTATCAACACTTTATTCCGATGTTATCAACACTTTATTCCTATGTTATCAACACTTTATTCCGATGTTATCAACACTTTATTCCGATGTTATCAACACTTTATTCCGATGTTATCAACACTTTATTCCTATGTTATCAACACTTTATTCCTATGTTATCAACACTTTATTCCTATGTTATCAACACTTTATTCCTATGTTATCAACACTTTATTCCGATGTTATCAACACTTTATTCCTATGTTATCAACACTTTATTCCGATGTTATCAACACTTTATTCCGATGTTATCAACACTTTATTCCGATGTTATCAACACTTTATTCCGATGTTATCAACACTTTATTCCGATGTTATCAACACTTTATTCCTATGTTATCAACACTTTATTCCGATGTTATCAACAGACTTTTAAAAAATTAATCAACTTACTTCTTTCCAATAATGTTAACATTGTATTTCAAACATTATCAACACTTTATTTCACAATGTTTATAAATAATCTTCAAACCAATATTATCAGCTTTTTATTCCAAATGTTATCTACCACATTTACTGCAAATGTTATCAACAGAATTTATAAACACCATAAACTTCCAGCGTAACTATGTAAAACCCATTCGCTGCTTTAAAGCTACTTAGATAATAAAACTCTAGGGCCTCTAAAAGTCGCACACGGACCAGGAAGAGCTAGATACCTTACATGTGGATATATCCTGTTCCCAACTCTCTGCTATATTGTGTTACCTATTATATAACGTCAATACAAAACACTAGTGCTGGTGTTAAGTATAACGCAAGGCAAAGCGAAGATAGATAGAGTTATCAATACAAACTCTTGACATATCATGCCGCGTTCTTTATGGCAAGATCTGTTGATCAAAACAAGATTATAATGACTTGGTCTTGTTAAAGACAAGATTAGCATGAATTAGGCCTGTTAATAAAGGCGATTTAGATGAGCAGTGGCTGAGTGGTTAAGTGCTTGGCTTCCGAACCTGGAGTCCTGGTTTCGAAACTCTGTGAAGACTGAGGTTTTGAATTTCGGGATATGTAGGGCGCCCAACTCTAATGGGTACCTGAATTTGGTTGGGGAAAGTAAAGACGGTTGGTCGTTGTGCTGGCTCATGACACCCTCGTTAACCGTTGGCCAAAGAAACAGATGACCTTACCATCATCTGCCCTACAGATCGCATGGTCTGACAGGGCTAACGTTACTTCTTTTTTATCATCATGACATGGGCCTGTTAATATATCAGTTGACAATTAAGATTAGGGCCGGCTTTAAGTAATTGGAGGCCGTAGGCAAAGTAAAATGGCTGACCACACATGAAATAGAAAAAAAAACAAGGTTACAAAGAAAGCCTGTGTGGAAACACAAACTCAGAATCGGACCCCGATGTGGTCCACCCAGGCAGGTAAAAAGTCAGGTTTCAATATTTTCAGAAAGAACATCAGAATGAAATTCTATCAAAGGTAAGTGACAGAGAAGAATGGAGAAAGAAGGTTGACAGATCCTGTGTGGTGCCCCAGCGGTCCAGCAGACCATGGGATAGGTGAAAGTGAATGTGAAGTTAGATGTGAATCTGGCCTAACTGATGTCTTATTATGATTATCTTATTGATCTAATTTTTTTTGTAAAGGGTCAATCTCTTATATTCAAATCCTCAAGAATGAAAAACATTTCCGTAGCAGAAAATAGTTAAGTGCACTTTTTACAAAGTGGACAGCTGCAGTTCACGCGATAACATAAAAAGCTATTTACTAATTACGTTCCACTTATATGCATATTAAATAGATTTTTTCTCTTTAAAAAAAGGTAAACATTTTTTGGTAAATATAGTAGTTCATATGGCAGAACTTACTTAACTTAGCAATACAATTGTAAAAAAGAAGAAACTGCATCAGAACTTTGAATGGTCTAAAATATTATGATGTCGAATTTTTACTATCTTTTCTAGTTTACGAAATCTAAACGGGACGGACGGACGGACGAATGGAAGGACAGACAGACCACACAAAACTAATAGCGCCTTTTCTCCTTTCGAGGGCCGCTGTAAATTAATACGCGATGAATTAAAAACCTTCTTGTATCTATCAGCAAATAAATTAATTAATATATCGTATTTCCGTAGCGTTCAATTAGCGTTCCGTAAGGTTTATAAACATATTCGTACTGTCTTAAACCAATTTTTTCACCCAAATCCAAGCGCCGATAGCACGACTGTGCTTCATGGACGATCAGAGGGTAGGAGGCCAGAAATAACATTTCGAAAGATCACCAAAAGGAATTAACAAATGGTCTTCTAACTAGGGGTGCACCGGATAGTACTTTTTGATATCCGGCCGGAGCCGGATATGACCGGATAGTAAAATTTGATATTCGGCCGGGGCCGGAGCCGGAGCCGAATACCTAAGTGTCTTGTAAATAGCTTGTATTGCTGAGCATTTTACGACACTGTTAAATAACATACCTATATTTGTTGGTATTATTTTTTTTCCTTTTATATACCTTATTGTTTTAAACTCTGTTACTGATTGATTTATTCAAGCTTAACAGTATTTATAAAAAAAAATTAATCTGTGTAGCATGTACGAGGCCACCAACCATAAAGGCTGTGTGTTGGAGGGTCAATGTAAAATATGTTAGTATATATTTAACTAGTTATTAATGTAAATCTCTCATCTGGCTTGTATGGTGGTTGGATGTATGTGTTCAAGAATTTCTGACCAACAACTGGTCATCAGACTTGTAATTTTAAGTCCAAAGACTGCTTCTGGTTCTGGTTTCAAGGGCTTAATACTGATAGCTGTTAGTTAATAGTTGGAATCTGAAGCGTAGTAGGTCATATATTTATTAATCCATTTGCGGCAAACGATATTTTATTAACAGCAGGAACATCTATTATACCTACTCATAGCCTGAGCCTTAAATGTTGCGAAGCATAGATTTAATTGTAGTCTGTAGGCCTATTATTGGTATCTATGGTTAGATCTACTGTTATATAGATCTAAGAAAATCAGGAAAATCAACTATAGAAGAAATTTATGATGTAAAGTTTCATCTCTATTTATATTAAGTTATTAACATGCCTTGTCTTTATAATAAACGATGTTTGGTGCATATTCATAATGGCTCTATTTTTAAGCACATTATTTTGTTTTCATATAAGCATTAATACATTCTATAACAGACAGTAATGGAACGAGGTCCACTTTATGCATATTAATTAGGTGTATTTTTTACTATCCGGTAGTGGTATCCGACCGGAGTCGAATAGCACCGGATAGTAAAAAATGCCGGGTATTCGGCAGAAGCCGGAGCCGGAGGGACTATCCGGTGCACCCCTACTTCTAACATATGCAGTCTAACAAGTAGATCTAAACATTCATGAATAAGCCTTGAATCATAGTAGAGACTTACAGCTAGGCTAGTAGAGACAGAGGCTTAGGGTTCTGCTATGTTTGAAATTTTATCCATGTTTCGCAAATTTTTCTCTAAAACATTATTTTTTTTTTTTGCAGTCCTGTGCGAGGCCCCATCTAATCGGAGGTCCTAGGCCTAGTTTGCTTATGCCTAAGGCTGTTTTGTAAAATGTTTTACATAATTCGGATGTTCCTTCAGAGTTGAAGATAGTTTACTTCCTAGTCCAAACCTCCCGCAGGACGACGGGGGATGGGAGCGGGCAGGGTTTGAACCCTCGATAAATCCGAACGACAGTCCAGCGCGCAAACCGCACGACCAGGCAGCCATCCTGTTTAGATTGACTACATTTTATAGAAATAACGCATAAAAATAGAGTAAACAAGTGGCATTCGAAGGTATTAATAAACTTGGTAGTATCAAGCAAGATTGAAACGATATGAAACTATCAAATTTTCAGTTATTTAACCGCCTTAAAAAACAATCGCTCAGTCACCTTTAAGTACCCCGGATACCAGAGAGTCGCAGACACACAGACACATGCAAGATACATCATTCTGTGACACTTTCACCTTACTCCCTACACATTAAGAGAAAGAAAGGGAATTTGGGGGGGGGGGGGGGGTAGAAAGAGGGAGTTAGATAGAGAACGAGAGAGAGCGAGAAGGAAGGTAGAAAGAGGGAGTTAGATAGAGAACGAGAGAGAGTGAGAGAGAGAAGGTAGAAAGAGGGAGTTAGATAGAAAACGAGAGAGAGTGAGAGAGAGAAGGTAGAAAGAGGCAGTTAGATAGAGAACGAGAGAGTGCGAGAGAGAAGGTAGAAAGAGGGAGTTAGATAGAGAACGAGAGAGAGTGAGAGAGAGAAGGTAGAAAGAGGGAGTTAGATAGAGAACGAGAGAGAGCGATAAGGAAGGTAGAAAGAGGGAGTTAGATAGAGAACGAGAGAGAGTGAGAGAGAGAAGGTAGAAAGAGGGAGTTAGATAACGAGAGAAGGAGAGAATGTGGAGAGAGGGACAACGGAGAGAGAGAGAGACAGAGAGAGAAAAGAACTACATATTTTATAATCTGTAGAGACTTCTTTCAATATTCTATCAAGATATTAAAATATTCATTATTTATACAAAATATTAAAAGTTTCAAATCTATATTAAATTTAATAAAACATAGCTTGAATTGGAATGTCAAGTGTTTAACCCCAAACTACCAATGTGTCATATATTGTTTTTTTTAAACAAGAGTACATACAAAATAGAATTACAGAGTTTAGAGTGAGGCTAATCTTCCGCGCGCGTCTAAAGGGTTAATCACTGGTCCCGTACTCACCTAATAAAGCATATCTTATCTTATCTTATTAAATACAGACGTTACTTCAAAAATGAAGATGATTACGTCCTACGCGTCATGCATCTAGTGATGTATGTTAACTAATGACTTAAATTCTGCCGAGTCATTGGTTTTCCTGGCTGACTCAGGCTGTTCAATGCTCTAATAGCACTAGGGAAGAAGGAGCATATCATCGCAACAGTCTGGTACAATTATTGTAGAGAACTGAAGATGGAGACAGTCTGATGAAACATAGAAAAGCTCTACGGAGACTCGAATCACGGACCTTCGAACCGGCACCATCGCCTAGCGGCGACCAGGTACCAGGCCAACATGTGACTTGACCAATCAGGTCCCTACAAAAACAAACAAAAAAAAAAAAAACAACTACTGTACTACAGTGCTACTGTCATGTTCTACCTGCTATATTTATTCAACGAATTTCACAACCTTTACCTATCTGATGAACCCTTAGGGCAACACACATGATCTGACGAGCATCTTTCTCCATTTGTCTTTGTCTTAATGAAAGTAAAATTACATTTATGTGTTATACTTTTGTCGCAAGGCTGTTGGCCTATAAGTAGGGCTGTTTGGATTTTTCTACTAGACTCTACTCTCAAATAGGACATGGTTAAAGTAGAATATAGTTTGGGCAATGAAAAAACAACAAAAAACCTCTTTTCTTCTTCCTCTAGCCAGCTTTTTGCTGCTGAGCTGTCAGCTCTTTTGCAGACTGTGTCAAGGGAAAATAGTGTGCTGTTCTCTTCAGTTGTTCAGCACTGCCGTACAGGGTGTTGGTTATGTTGGGCTGTAGTGGTAGTAGGGTCTGCCTAAGGTGGATTAGGAGGGGGCATTCAAAAAGGAAATGGTTTACGGCAGTGATGCCCAAAGTACGGCCCGAGTGCCAGAACCGGACCAACGATGTGGTTCCATCCGTCCCGCCGAAACGTCGGCACAAAAAGTAGATAATCTTCCCCCTTTAAAATAGTTGTATAGGTATTTTTACCTTCGTTAGGGCCCTCGCTTTTTTGTGATAGATTTATACATGACCTTTAACGAGTGTGCGATTATGAAAGTATGAAATGGAACTCTGAATGTAGAATGTACCCTGAAAAGGAAATGGATCTTTTTTGTGGAACATGATAATAAGCCGACATATTTGTTTTGTAAAGAAAGTCTGTCTGTTTCAAAAACAACAACATCTACAGCGGCATTATAAAACAAATATGAAGGACTTCTTGGTTTGAGCCGCGTCTAAAAGATTGGTTAAACTACACCCTAGAGATTGGAGGACGGATGAAAATATTTACCGAAGAGAGACAAGAAAATAAGTAGGTGGTAAAAGTAGTTACAATGTTGCTCACGTTTAAAGTAGAGAAATGAAACCATTTTAAGACGCGTAAAAAAATGATAGACTTTAACTATCCCATTAATTAATGTAAGTACTAGATCCAATAGTTTCAAATCGTTTCAGGTGAATTTTGATTTCAATTTCTATTTACCTTTTTGTTGATGTGGCCCACGACTCGCGTTTCTAAAGTTAAAATGGCCCGCAGGACGAATTAGGTTGAGCATCATTGGTTTACGGTTTCATAAGTGGGATTAGATTGTCTACAAAGGGGAAGTTATGTGGGATTTATTTTATTGAGATGGTAATTTATCAGAGGTGTGTGCCCTGTCCTTAGTTGGAAGGTTGTAGATTGTTCTTTGCGGCGGAGGAAGTTAATACTGTCCAGTTTGTTAAGCAGTTTCATTTCTCTGTACATGGCTCTGCCTGTGTTTCCTGATGCCCATTGGTTGAGCCACTCCTCTTTGTGATTGTTGACTAACATTGACCTTAGGGTGAGGTAGTTAACAGGTCTATCTGGTTGTTCCATAGATGAACCTGCCTTTGATAGCTTATCTGCACTTTCATTTCCCATGACCCTCTTTTAAATGTATGTGTTTTAAATTCCTTTTTTTTCAGCTAGCAAACAACTCTGAGGGTTGAAAAAGGCTCTAGCGATTTTCCTAGAAATTTAACAGTTTGTTTACATCATAGCTAATTAGGTCGTCCCCCCCCCCTTTTTTTTTTTGTAAATGCTTTTAAAAAGCGAGTACGATAAAATTCGACCGATATCCATTTCTCTCCCCCCCCCCTCACATTATCCCAACTGGTCCAGATAAATGCTAGAATCATAGCGTATGGAGAAAGCTAAAAAGCATGAAATAGCGCTAAACAAAAAATAATTGGTCCAAATATTTCCAATCGCACAGATTTATTGTTGCTGGTCTAGATCTATTACACATTTATTTACATGACTGTTCTAAACTAATTGATTTTAAATTAATTATAATAAAACATCGGACAAGCTTTGTTTTTTAAAAAGCATTATTTTTACGTTCTACTTATATGTCGTTTGGAACAGATTCGAAATAATCTCTAGTACAGCGGTTCTCAACCTTTTTAAGCTCGGCGACCCCTTTTTACTATCCCCCACTCCGCCGCGACCCTTCCCCCCCCCCCCAATAACATATACAGCAATAGAAGAATACACTAAATACAATATTTTCGATGGTCTTAGGCGACCCCTGACAAATCGTCAATCGACCCCTCAAGGGGTCCCGACCCACAGGTTGAGAACCCCTGCTCTAGTAGATTTATATTTTCGCATAAGGAAGATGTTTTTTTGTTTTTTTCGGATGGGGGGTGGGAATTGGGACGGGGTAAAGATTTTTGATTTTTACAAACCAATCTATCATTCAATAGTTATAATTAGCAAAACTTAACTAAAAGTCACCTGCGTCATATAGGAGGAATTGTGTTTAAAAAAAAACAACTTTTTAAAATGTTAAATTTTTTCTTTTTCTGTATATCCTGTGTAGACTTTTGAATCACAGCGTGCACTTTAAGTAGATCAAATATAGCGCTGTGGAGATCTGATCGCTTAAGAATAACGTTTACAATGATTCTTATGTTTCAATGATTGTTACATTTATGTCTGTGACGCCCCCGGCGTTGAATGAATTTTTACAAAGCTTTATCAACTCAGTCTGTCTGTCTGTCTTTCTGTTTGTCTGTCTGTCTGTTTGTCTGTCTGTCTGTCTGTCTGTTTATCTGTCTGTCTGTCTGTATGTATGTCTGTCTGTCTGTCCGTCTGTTTATCTGTCTGTTTGTCTGTTTGTATGTCTGTCTGTCTGTTTTTCTGTCTGTCTGTTTGTCTGTCTGTCTGGTACACTTTTTGTACTCGTTATTTTTCCCACTTCCCAGTCTCGGATCAAGTAAAAACGTTATACAATTGTTCAGTGTAGCTAACAAACATGAATCAATAAAAAATGATCTAAAAAAATATTTTTTATGTCGAAAAAGGGAAATAAATTATTAGATTATAAATTATTATGAGAGATATGGTTGTAAATGTGGAGTTCTTCTGTATAGATAAGCTTTTTTTTTTGTTTTAAAATATTTTAAAAATATTTTGCTTGTTTATTACTTATTGAGAGATATGGCTGTAAATGTGGAGTTCTTCGGTATAGATAAGCTTTGTTTTTTTAAAAGTATTTTTAAAAAACATTTTGCTTGTTTATTAGTTATTGAGAGATATGGCTATACATGTGGAGTTCTTCTTTATAAATAAGGTGTTGTTTTTTTTAGTAGTTTAAAAATATTTTGCTTGTTTTATTTTAAAGGAAATGACTTAAATCAACTTTAAACAAATTTAATTTTAAGAACGAAACACACGCTGAATGTTTTCTTTTTTTAAAATGTCACTAAAAAAACAAAAACATTCTAAACAAGGGAACCGGATCGTGTGGTATGCGCATTGGAGTGATGCCTCGTTGGTCACGGGTTCGATCCCTGCCCTCCGCTATCCTGAGATAGGTTTTGATTAGGATTTAATAATCTTCTATTCTTATTCTTAAGGAAGAACCGAAACATGTACCACATTACAATACAAACTATTATTTTTTTGTTTGTGTAGATATATATTTTCATTTGTCTCTGTTATAAAATTAAAGGAAAAAAAAAAAGAATATTTACGTAAAAAAATAAGGTCTGTAAAAGGTTAGCTATAACGTTAATCCTTTATATTAATTTGAAATGTAAGAAATAGCTCCAACAAATTGACCTAAATAATGAGCTTATAACTACACATCACAATCACTTGTTTACATTTCATTACCTGCCTATTAGAATTAATAAAAGTATATCTTTTTTATCCACATCAAATAAGAATAATAACTTAAAGAGTAGTCGTTTATATATAAGGCTCCATGTCAAGAATACCAAGTCACGTACTGACTCCTACAATGAAGTCAAACAGTTTTATTAAGAAACACTCCCAGTGCATAGCCCTGTCCGTCACGATTAGTTCCTGTTACAACACCGTCCCCCCGTCATTGTCTTAAAGTATACATATCTACAGTCCCCCCCCCCCCCCCCCAAGATTTGACTTTATATAGGATAGTTGGGTGGGAGTCGGTAAGTTGACTAGTCTGTGTTCACCCACCCGTGACACGGGGAAACACCTTCCCAGGTGTGTGGAGTAAATATTGAGTGTGCTACTTCCTGATGTGTTGTTTATTTTTTTTTTTTTACTTTCTACTCAGGCTTCCATTTTCTCTCTATCTCATCTCTCTTACTATTTTGTCTCTTTCTCCACCCTCTCATTCCTCTCCCCATTCTCCCTTCTCTCTCTCTCCCTTTCTCTTTTCCTATTTCTCCCTACCCTCTCTACACATTTCTCTTTCTCTCTTTCTATACACTTCTCTATTTTAATATCTCGTCCATTTGTCTCCTTCTGTCTCTCTCTCACTCTCTTTATCTCTCTACCCCTTTCATTCTTACTCTTCCTTCTTACCTGTATATGTTTGTTTGTAAAATGTTTTACATGTTTCGGATATTCCTTCAGAGTTGAAGTTAGTTTACTTCCTAGTCCAAACCTCCAGCAGGACGACGGGGGATGGGAGCGGGCAGGGTTTGAACCCTCGACCGTCGATAAATTCGAACGACAGTCCAGCGCGCAAACCGCAATTCCAGGCAGCCATATCTCTTTCTCTCCTGCCTCCTTTTCTCTTTTTTTTTCTCTCTTTCTATTTTAACCGTTTCTACGTAATTAATATAAGCTCTGAAGTTAGTATGAAAGAACTACAAAGTTCTTCAAACTACCTGACGGGTGACATCTTCTGCTAATAGACAGTCAACAAGTCATAAAGACTATTCCTTCAAATTCTCCCCACCCCTTACCCCCACACTCTTGCTAGGCCACTGCACACAGAGAACTTCATTAAGTGACGACACACACACGTCTTGATTTCTTTTAAGGTTCCTTAGTCAACAAGTAACGCTGATATATTATGACAGGAACAAATGAGTTTTTGTAGCGCTCTGTTTTCGCCTTAAAGGGCAGAAGTCGACCAAATTTCGACGACTTAAAGTAGTTATGATCTTTTCAACTCTACTGAGACATCTTTGTTGACAAAAAGTTTACTTACATTTGTAAGCTTAAGCCTTACAATTATGACAGGGCCTGCTTTTACTTTTAACCCAGCCCTGGGAAAAAGACGCGTTTCAATTTGTATAAATAGCAGACGGCTATAGTAGGAGAGCTTATGAAAACGAGGTCAGATGTAGATCTACCTGTAACTGACTTCAACGCAACTAGACACCGTGACATAATGGAGGGGTGCGCGGGGGGGGGGGGAGTGCGCGCTTTGATGCAATCAGAAATGTTTACCACCTAGCTATATATCTCAGTACATAAATAATGTTATCGAAAGAGACGCACCCAACGCCAGCCCTTCTCTTCTTCTGTGAGATTATAGTCGTACGAACTTTCCTGTCCCCAATTCGGCAGTAGCAATCTGTTAACTTGACAAACTTTAATATAATTCCCGGGGAACTAGGGCTATAAATAAACTCTCCGTTTATCAAATCTTTAAAACGTAGAATAATAAACAAAAACTGCTACATTTTTTTTATGGTCAAGAAGTAAAGCGTTGGCTTTGGATCTGAAGGGGACAATGTTTGAATCCCGGGGATATAAAACTTGGACTTTCAACTTCCGGATTTTTAACAGACATTTATTGGGGAAGATATAGGTGATTAGTCATTGTGCTGACCAGACGACACCCTCCTTAACAGTAGACAACAGAAACAAGGTCTTAAAAGGAATCATTACTTATTACTATTAAATTTTTATTCCAATTATAAAGTTACTCGGCGTATCCTGTTTTGAAGTCTAAATATAACCGTGTTGAGAAGGGAAATATTCATTTGAAAGCACTATCCATGCCTGAATGATAGACCAATAAATAGACCAGCTAAGGCAGCGGTTCTCAACCTTTTATGCTCGACGACCCCTTTTTACGACCCCCACTCTTCCGTGACCCCCCCCCCCACACACACATATAGAAATAGAAGAATAGACAATAACAGTCCATATTTTCGATGGTCTCAGGCGACCCCTGTCAAATCGTCAATCGACCCCCAAGAGGGTCGCGACCCACAGGTTGAGAACCCCTGATCTAAGGTGTGTTATCTATGTAGATATATATAATTCTCTACGTCGCTCAACCATGCGGAACTGATGCACACGACTCTCTAACTCTCGATGAAAAAGTCACGGAAAGATAACTCTTATTTCGTACTAGAGCCAATTGGACAATGGTGTCTTTCAGGAAGTGTTCACCCGTCACTAAATAGCGGCGTATGCTACGCCGCGGGTCGCTTGAAGTTTTATAATCATGTAAAGAAGTAATAACGAATAATTCTTACTTGTACGAGTAATTTAGAGATTGGTCCTATAGACCAAAAAGTCTGAAAGGGAACTTTACTTTTTCTAACTTTACTATTAGTCTTTAGATGATACATGGAAGACAGTATATCACGGACATTAATTTTTCTTTAACCCAAAATATGATTCATATTATAGTGTTATCTCGGCTAGCTGCCGCCATTGGCACTATATGTCAATCATATAAAAAAATATATAATGATATAAAAAACGGAAATAACTTCTAAATTATTGAGACATATAGATGTAAATGTAGCTAAATGACAGATAGCGTGATAAAAATGGACAAGCTGACATCAGTGGGGATAGCTAGAAATTTGCCATCATTTGGGGGCCAGTGGGCTTGACCATTTTAGGGGCTCTGGATTTTGACGTTCGACTTCATGACATGAGATAATGGAGTAATATTTATAATTTAAAAAAAAAATAATTTCGAACACACATTTGGGGGACCCCTCAAGCGGGGGCCCTAAGGATTTTCAATTTCTCCTCCCCATCCACCACCATAGCTACGCCACTGGCTGAAATACAAATTATAGGAAAGAAGACGCCTCGTGTAAGGTATTTCGACAGACATGACCAACTTTCGATTTGTCTTCCAAGAATAACATACAACAGAATGACTTACTTAGACTTAGGTCCTCCCGCGCCGTTCGGCGCATTGGGCGGCAAGCTGTCTCCATAATGATCTGTCACTGGCAATGTCTGAAGCCTCCTCCCATCTGGTGTCCACTGTTCTGAGGTCCTCCATGAAGGTGTGTCGCCAGGTAATACGAGGACGTCCCTGTTTGCGCTTTCCTCGTTTTGGCTTCCATGTTATCGCAACTCTTGGTGTGCGTAATTCATTTTGACGTAGAACATGTCCCGCAAACCTCATGCGAAGCTCAGTCACAACCTCACTAAGTGTTCGACTCCCAGTTCGGCATAGGATTTCCTTGTTTGAGATCCGGTCTGTGTAACTGACTCCCAAAATCCGTCTCAGCCATCTCTGTTGAGCCACATTTAGTGTTTTCTCAATTTTGACAGATGACTTCCACGTCTCACATGCATATGTAGCAGTTGGAATGACGATTGTGTTGAGAAGGTGTATTTTTGTCTCGAGTCCAATGGCTTGGCTAGTCCAAATAGGCTGCAGCCTTTGGAATATGCTCCCTGCCTTTCCTATTCGACATGCTACATCATGGTAAGCATCTCCATCATTTGTTATGATGCTGCCAAGGTACGTGAACTTGTCCAGCTCTTCAAGCTTTGACTCGCCAAGTCTGATGGGGACACCCTTTGCCTTATATCCCACTCGCATAATTTTAGTCTTATCCAAGTTTATGCGGAGGCCAATTTTGGGTGCCTCTCTGTCTAGGCTCTCCGTCATTTCTTGAATGCATTTATTTGTAGCCCCGAGTAGTGCAACATCATCAGCAAAGTCCAAGTCCGTCAATCGGAGTTGTTCATGCCATGGAATACCAAAGGCAGTCTGGTTCATTGCTCTCCTCATTATGTAGTCAATGGCTAGGAGGAAAAGGAAGGGAGATAAGATGCACCCCTGTCTCACACCTGTCTCGATTGTAAAAAAACTCTGTTGTTCCCTCTTCTGTTTTAATGCAGCAACTAGACTGACTGTAAAGGTGTCGTAGGATCTGGACGAATTTTTCTGGGATACCGTATTCTCTAACTATTTTCCATAGTGATTCTCGGTGGACACTATCAAACGCTTTTTTGAAGTCCACAAAACTGATCGTTAGCCGTTGTTGGTACTCAAGACTTTGTTCTATGATATTTCGTAAAACGAAAATCTGCTCTGTACATGATCTGCCTCTTCGGAACCCTGCTTGTTCTTCTCTGAGCCTTTCATCTACAGACTGTTGAAGCCGTCTCAACAAAACAGTGCTGAAAACTTTGCCTGGGACAGAGAGGAGAGTAATGCCCCTCCAGTTGTTGCAGTCTGCCAAGTTGCCCTTTTTTGGAAGCTTTACAATCACTCCCTTTTGCCAGTCCTCTGGGACTTTTGAAGTTCGCCAACAGAGATTTAAGAGATCAGTCATTCTGTTAACAATGCACTGTCCCCCATATTTTAGCATTTCTGCTGATATCATGTCTAGTCCTGGTGCTTTGTTATTCTTTAGCACTGCTATGGCCATGGTAACCTCCTCAGCAGTTATTGGGTCTGTCTTGACCTTGAGATCATTGTCTGGAGAGGGGTCCTTGTATATGTAAGTTAGGTCTGGCGACAGTTGGTTAAGGGTCTCTTTAAAGTGCTCTACCCATCTTGCATCCTGTTCTTCTTTGGTTAGCAAAGTTTTGCCTTGCTTGTCTTTTATTGGTGCCCCATGTCCACTTTTTGCTCCAGTGAGATCTCGGACAATACGATGGAGGGTTTTTGTGTCATTTCTGCTTGCAGCTGCTTGTGCCTCTTGTCCCTTCTGCTCAATCCAGTCCCGTTTATCTTGCCGACAGCTTCTCTTTACTTTCAGATCTGCTTCCCTATAGGCTTCTTCCGCTAGGCTGCGATCCTGTGTTTCATTTTTCTGATCTCGTCTACGTTTGGCCTCTTTCCTCTCATCTATCAATTTCCATGTTCTGTCTTGTATCCACCGTTCCTTGTATGAACCTCGCCTCCTTCCGATAACTTCTTCCGCGCACCCAATAGTGGTATCTTTGAAGTTGGCCCACTCTTCTTCAAGGGTCAATATATCTGCAAGAGCCTCAAAGCAGTTCGTTAGTTTCAATTGGAACTGTGCTGCAGTATTGCCGTCTTTAAGCTTCTCTACATTAAATGGGCGGGGTCGTGTGGCTCGTTTTGGTTGGCGTTTCAATCGGAGCTTACATTTGCCACTGACAAGGTAGTGGTCTGAGCCGATATCAGCTCCTCTGCGGGTCCGCACGTCTAACAGAGATGACCTCCATCGTTTGGAGATGCAAATGTAATCTATCTCGTTGAAGGTTTCTCCATTTGGTGATCGCCATGTTTTTTTGTGTATTTGTTTGTGCTTAAAATATGTGTTTCCAATTGAAAGGCTGTTGGATGCACAGAGAGAAATCAAGCGCTCGCCATTATCACTGATGTTTTCTGCAGAGCCATATGGTCCCATTACATATTCAAAGCCAGTTCGGTTGGGATTGATTTTGGCGTTAAAGTCTCCCATCAGTAGAATTAGGTCGTGAGTAGGTGTTTCATCAAGAGTGGTTTGTAGTTGATTATAGAAATGATCTTTGATGGTATCTTCTGCATCCTCTGTAGGGGCATAAGCTTGGATGGTAGTGAATTTAACAACAGAATGAGACAACTTAAATGTTCTAGAAGCTGAAAATTGAAAATAGTGAAATTTGATTTCCTGGAGGGTCACCAGAGAAAGCTGACCATGTCCTTCAAACCTGTAGCGTTTCCGTGGGGCGCCTCTGTTACTTCGACCACCTTTTAGCTCACCAAAAATAGAAATTACTGCCATATATCTAAAACATTACAGTGTATAGCTCGCTTTCTGCTATAAAAATATAATTTATTAATTAGTACTAAATGATTAACTAATTGATCAATTTTTGGATTGTTTCCTGTGGTGTAATTGACTATGAATAATTATGTACAATTTCAACTTGATGCGAGAAGTGGGAAGTGGAGAAGAAACGTGTCACAACCATAGACATAACTAAATATAGACTGGCCGATAAAAGAGTTTTATGAAATGAAAATTTGTGACTTGCAATTTTGTGTACTTTATTATACAGCAGTGTAGTTTTGTTTAATCTCTAAGACTGAAGATGACGCAACTTTTCAGAATTCGGAAATCCGACAACAATAGATACACATGTTTTCAAGATACATGAAGTTATTTCCCTTTTCCAGTCTATATCTATATATGTTTATGGTCACAACGTATTAGGGGGATGTAATCCAATTTACATCCACATCTCCCATTAAGTAGCAGTTATTTCCCCTTTTTCGATATCAAACAAATAGTAAATCACCAACAAATCAATTAACTAATTGGTAATTTTTTTTAATTGATTCATGTCTTGTCAGGTTCAATGAATAACAGAGCAAAGTTTTAACTTCATCCGAGAATGGGATGTAAGAGGAAAAACATGGTCAAACTTTTTACTAGACAGACAGATAAAGTGAGTTGATATAAGCTTTGTAAATACACATCTAAATTTGAATGCTATGATTAATTTATATTAAATCATCAAACCAAATAAACTATCAGGATATGTTCAGTATCATAAACAGATTCGGACTTCAAATATATTTTACAGCACTTAACATTCATGATTACATGTAATCTTTTAATCTCACAATCACGAATGTATCTTTAAATCTACAAAAGGGGAAGAATTTCTTTGACGTTTTGGTCTAGTCACCTAAGGGTAAAGTATCTGTGTGGGTATTCTTAAAGTCGATAATCTTGTTTATCCATCCTTGCCCACCTTTGAGCTCATTTCTTTTCCCATAGGCGTCAATATCGTGCTTTAAAGTCACCTAGATCAAGTTTTTTTTTTGTTGTTGTTGTTTTTTTGGGGGGGGGGTAAGTGGGGCTGTTAGCTTTAAGTTGAGTGACCTTCAGCGTATGAAGAACAGCTTCTGATCTGACCAAATAGCTTCAGAAGATTGAAGGGTCGATACACGACTTATTAATATATAGTAGGTGGGAAGCGTGGTCGAAAGGCCAAGTGCGCTTGAACTTGGCTTGGCTTGGCTACCTAGAAGGTTCGACACCCGACTCGGGCAGATTTGTGTTTACTGAGCGCCTAAAGGCAGCACGGAAAACCAACTGGTCCACAAATGAGATTGGACCTGAGCATGCTATAAGCATGAAAGTAGCGCTATATAAAAGCTCTAATAATAATAATAATAGTACGGGGGGGGCATAAAGATCTCCCACGTTTAGAGTGGGCACCGTATGGGCTGTAGTTGCAGTAGAAAGGCAGGACATGTTCCATTTGGTAGGCTAGGTATGACCATTTTTATTTCCTCTATCACAGCCCAACATGAGTAGGATAGTAGGACATTATGGCTTTGATGAAACATATACTAAAAACAACCAATATGTAATGGTGACGCATTGCACTCAGTCTAAATGCATCTGTACTAGACCAGAAACCATTTTGTTTTAAATCTATTAAAATAACAGTTGTTGTTTTTTTAAATTTAATTTGTTAGAAACCATACGCATTTTTTCCTGGATAATTGGGTTATTTTTTTTGTAGATTCACTCAGAATGTTAGCAATCGTTATGTCCAAACCTTGTATAACATCTTGAATACTGCCACAAAGTGGAATGTAGGGCGATGTGTTTCAATTATGAAGTATGTGGTTTATGAATAGGATGGCTGCCTAGTCCTGTGGTATCCACTAAGGAATGTCTCGAAGGTTCCGGGCTCGAACCCTGTTCCTCGTTCCTAGGGAGGTCTGGGCGAGGATGTAACAATCATCAATTCTAAAAGAACACTAGAATATGTAAACAAAAGAAATTTAAGTCATAACCAGGGGCGGATTGGCAACATGGGCCCGGTGGGGTGGTATTTACAACTCTATACATCAACAATGAAAAAAAAAAAGAATTATGAAGCTTAGTGTACTGAAATATTCAATAAAACAGACATCTCACCTGGGATGAACAACGATAGGGGCATAATTACGGTCAGTGTTATCTTAGGCTGGTGGTGCTCCCTGCGGTGATTATGTTTGTATATATATATAGCATTGTAAACAGCAGTTGATACAACCTGTGTTATAAGATTCAAGGAATTCTATGTTTATTTATTATTTTACTATATATTTCATTGCTTCATTGGGTTGGGACAGAGTGACAGCGCTTGAAGTTTTGTTATTGTTGTTGGCTGAGGTCAACACATCATTACTACACATTTTAATCTATTTATGGAGGCGGTAAAGCGCTTGACTTCCGAACTGGGATCCCGGGTTCGAATCCTGGTGAAGACTCTTAATTTTAATTTTGGGATCTCCTGGGCGCCTTTGAGTCCACCCAGCTCTAATGGGAACCTGACATTAACTGGGGGAAAAAAGTAAAGGCGGTTGGTCGATGTGCTGGCCACATGACACCCACGTAAACCGTAGGCCGCAGAAACAGATGACCTTTACATCATCTGCCCATGGACCACCTGAAAGGGCATTTTACTTTACTTTAATCTGTTTTTAAACTTACAGTGCAACTGGGTGCGCTCTGAAAGGAAAAAAAAGTTATTTACAAACCGGAAGCAGACACAATGTTTACCAGTAATACATTAAATTATGCCTTGATGTGACTTCTTATGAAATGTTTACCTACAGGTGAAATTAAAAAATCAAAGCATATAATATGGACTCTTTGTTGACTCAGCCAGGTGATTTCATCTTTATCCAATTCTTGTATATCTAATTAGTAATCAGTCGAATCTAATTAAAAGAACAACCTGTTAAACGGACTGCCGCTTATTCGAACCGATTCTTAAAGCAAGCAAAATATTTAAAAAATACTTTTTAAAAAATCTCAATACTGTAAGATTTATTTTCCTTTTCGATATCAACAAAATTAATTCATTACCACTATTTAGTTAACTACTATGTGGATTAGATTTAACCCTTTCTCTCCGTAATTATTAGTCCACATTCTGACGGAATTTGTTTTTGTATATTGATTAATGTTTTGTTGGGAATTAATTGTGCAAAGTTTCAGCTTGATCAAAGAATGGGACCTGGCAGAAAAAACGTTTTCAAAATCTGTACCCGACAGACAGACAGACAGACAGACAGACAGAGTGAGTTGATATAAGATTTGCAGAAACTTTGACCGTCTTGAAAAACAGATCGTGAATTGGGACCAGTGGATTATGACCAGTGGATTATGGCAGTAGATCATGACCAGTGGATTATGACCAGTGGATTATGACCAGTGGATTATGGCAGTGGATCATGACCAGTGGATTATGACCAGTGGATTATGACCAGTGGATCATGACCAGTGGATTATGACCAGTGGATTATGACCAGTGGATTATGACCAGTGGATTATGACCAGTGGATCATGACCAGTGGATTATGACCAGTGGATTATGACCAAGATGATCACATTCCGATGTCGTCCAATTAACCGGAATGGTTTAACACGACATGGAGGGGATGTAATCATGTGTACGTCACGACCTGTTCCGGAAGTAGGCGTGTGTGGGGTTGGCGTGTAGGAGGGGCATGCGTTGCAGGGGAATTAACTAGTCAGGAGATTATATATAGACCTGGCTAGCAGTATTTATGATTTTCTGAGTTTATTTTTATTTTCAACGTTCAGATTACTCTACCGTTAAGGTAAAGCCCGTGGGCTACTGTTTAATGCAGATAATGTCACGCATTACAAATAAGGTCTTATTGTTTATAAACAACTGATTATTGTTTATTTCTAGGTGTCTTTGTCTTTGTTTAATCATGTCATCGGACTGCCTGTGCTCTCCGATGTAAAGCATTGATTAATATTTGCTGGTGTTTTATCAATGAAGAAACACGAAACAGCAGAAATTGATGTTTTAACTCTTTCTCTCCTAATCGACGATACCATCGTTGATTTGACCTCAGGAAACTAAATTATGATTAATTGTATAAACTTTACTTTGTATTATATAAAAGAAACATTTTCTGATAACAAACAAAAAAGTTATTGAAGCTTAAGCATAACAGGGGAGTGAACCAGTCATGAGCAAACTGAAGAATTCCGTCAGGATGTGGACTAATAATTACGGAGAGAAAGGGTTAAATCTAATCCACATTTTTTAAATCTCTTGAATGTTGTCAACATTTAAAGAGAATAAGTTAGTAGGAACGTCTTATATCATTTTTTTGCGACAAATACTTTTCCCAACAGGTTTATCACATGTCTTGGGGCAATGCAAGTAGCTTTGTTTTGTTATTGTTTTAAGAGTTGTTGTTTTTCAAACGCTAGCTAATACTTTTTAAAATCAAAAGGATCATTTAAGGATGACATAAAAACTGTGTAAGAAACCCAGACAGACAGAGAGACAGAATTAATATAAGCTGCATAAAAAAGTAATTGTAAACCTTAACAAATGAAAAAAAAAAACACTTCATACAAAAGAATCTATAATAAGTGCTTAAAGATACATTGATATAGACAAACAGATAGATAGATAGATGGATAGATAGAGATATATAGATAGATAGATAGACAGATAAATAGATAGAAAGATACTGTGCTTTTTTTGTAAAAGAAATAGGTGCCGGTACTCAGTGATGGATTGCCTAACTTTTAACTACTAATAAATTAATAATAAACGTTAAAATACAAGAAAAGCAATATTTTTCCCCACATTGAAAAAGGTGCAGGTACGCCGTACCAGTGCGTACCGTCAGAAAAAAGCACTGGATCGATAAATAGATAGATAAAAGATAGATCGATCGATCGATAAATATATAGATAAATAGATAGATAAATAGATAGGTAGATAGATAGATAGATAGGTAGGTAGATAGGTAGGTAGGTATATAGGTAGGTAGATAGATAGATCGATCGATTGATATATAGATAAATAGATAGATAAATAGATAGATAGATAGATAGATAGATAGATTGTTTGATTGATTGATTCATAGATATTTATTCGCGTCACTCAATAATCCTTGTCCAAGAAATATTCAAATTATTCAACAGTTTGAATAAAATCCCCGCTAAATGTCTTCCAATTAAAGTCTTGGCCACCAAGAGTCTAAAACTAGAATATAACCAAGTGTATCTGTTACCTGCGCAGCTTAGTGTGAGCGTGGAATGGTGAGAATAGGTGCTGAAATAAGAGAAGAGAAAAGTGGAGTATTGTGAACGAGAAGATTATTTACATTATTATTTGCTGAACAAGATTAAAGTTCTCATAATCAACGACTTGTATAGTTCTGTGTTGGTGTAGGATTAAAAGAGTCTCATCTGCTCGTAACAGCAACATTTCCAATATAAGTCTTGGCCACGAAGACAGAATAAAATTTAATAACAAGACTATGACTATAACTACAATGCCACTTCCACAGTATGTACACCAATCACAGACAAAATGGTCACAGCCAGACAAGCCAAGTTCAAAAATACAGTTTCTGGACGATAATGAAGTCCCTTGACAGCGCATATCTCTTCCTCGATTTCATCATAGTACGCAGACGACACTGTGACGTTGCAGGTTTTATTTTCGGGTTTGGCAGGGCCGTTACAGAAGTCTGTGTCGCAGAACTGATAGCAGGCGAAATGGGTGCCCGAGTCTCCCAAGTGGGCGCACGTTGTCAGATTATTAGGCTTTAAGCCCTGGAATCGGGATTCGTTAAACATCCGGATGAAATTTTCCCCGTCATGACACCCGCGATGAAATGTCATCAGTTCTGAAATATAAAAAGATGACATTTTAATTTGATCTACCTTACACTGCATGAGGCAAATACATTGAAGATAAGAAGCCTCGTGTGGTATGGCTTTATGACTTTAAAAATATGTCTGCTTAGTCGATTTGTATGTGCTCTCTCTCTCTCTATATATATATATATAAGAATGCCCTTACCATTTGAAAGCCAATATCTTTCAATCATGCATTTGTTCCACAAATGATTTGATTCGGTACAGTTTTGGAAGAACTCTTTGGTAAGGAGCAAAGACGCATTGGCCAGCAGCTCAAAGTTGGTCTGACAATTTGTTTCACCTTTTAAGTCAGCGCACTGATAACACAAGATAGCTTGAAAGTGGAAAATACAGAAGAGTCAATATAAGCAATATTATTATTGTTATTATTATTATTATTTTAGAAAAGAACGAGTATTCATTCTCTGGCGCAGCCAGGCTCGAGTTTCGTTAAAATAAAACAAAATTCATCGTAGTCCCTTTAACAGTTTCCACCGAGGAATTTTCTGGTCATGTGGCAGGCCTGCAGCAGTACCGCCTTCTGACAGGCAACGAGGATGTATCTAGGAATGCCCGAGGCATTAAAGGTATCTGTGAGGTCAGTTGTTATTATCCCCTCAGTTGATGTAACAATGGGGTATGTTGTTGTTTTAGATAATTTCCATAAACGCTTAATCTCCAATTATTATTATTATTATTATTATTATTATGTTAGAATTGAACGAGTAGTCATTCTCTGGCGCTGCCAGGGTCGAGTTTCGCTAAAGAGAAACAAAATTCATCGTAGTCCCTTTAACAGTTTCCACTGAGGAATTTTCTGGTGATGTGGCAGGTCTGCAGCAGTACCGCCCTCTGACAGGCAACGAAGATGTTCCTAGGAATGTTAAGGGTTATTATTATTATTATTATGGAAATGGATTAATTTTCATTCTCTGGCCCTGTCAGGGTCAAGTTTCATTAGACAGAAACAAAATTCATTATAGTCTCTGTTTCAGTTTCCACTGAGGAATTTTCTGGTGATGTGGCCTGTCTGCAGCAGTACCGCCCTCTGACAGGCAACGAGAATCTTTTTAGGGATGTCTAAGGGCCTTTTCATTCGCTTTACCACGAGTTCGGGACTCGTTGAGGATTGGCATGTCGATTAGTGACTTGGTGCAGTGGGCTCTTTTACGATCCCCGACCCCGTGCAATGAAAGGGCTCTTCACACAATTTTAGGCACCCCTGCGGGAGTCTCTTTTTTTTTTTTTTTTGCTATTCTTTTACCCTGGGCCTAACCGTATCCTCCTACGACCGTAGGACCCAGTGCAATGAAAGGGCTCTTCACACAATTTTAGGCACCCCTGCGGGAGTCTCTTTTTTTTTCTGCTATTCTATTAGCCTAGGGCCTAGCCGTTTCCTCCTACGACCGTTTCCACTCGGGCGACCCGCAGATGCTGGGTAGCGTAACCCGTATCACAGGCTATATGTACAACGCTAAAAGTACTGTGCCTTTGTTCATGACTGTCAGTCTAGCTCACACGCCCAGTTCTACCTGTATCGACATTTATAAAATTAGGAATAAAATTACGAATAAAACAATTAAAATATAAAATATCCTTTAAAAAAAAACGTATCTAAGGGAAAAAACTCTTAACTAATACAACTATATCTATAAAAATGTAAGTTATTTCCCTTAATCGATATCAACCAAAATAATTTATTACCAATAGTTAATTGACTAATTTTTTTTTATTGATGGGTGTCGGAGAACTTATGTGTTCATTTGTTTAAGGGGCCAAACCCAAGATATTTAGTCGTATATGTGAATACTAAAGGATTAATTTCTATGGTTGATATCAAACAAAATAATTAATTACCAATAACTATTTGACTAATCGGTTATTTTTTTTTTTTTTATAGATTAACTGATTAAGTTCTTGTCTATGTCAATGAATAATTTTGTGAAGTGTCAACTTAATCCGAGAATGGGTGTGGGAGAAATAATCGTGTACATACTTTTTGTCAGACAGACAGACAGACAGAGCGACTTGATAAAAACTTTGTAATAAGAATAATTGGGACTATTTGAGCTCACCTTGCACTGGAGTACTGCTGCTGCTAAGATAATATCCAATCAAAGCGAATATAAGACACTTGTTGATCATTTTCTCTTCAATATAAGTCAAGCTGTTTGAAAGATAATGTTCAATAAACATTGAAAGTCATCAGAGATGCCTATAATATAGAGGCGAATTCATGAATAGTAAGCTTTTAAATGTATCCAGTGCAGTGGCGTAGCTAGGGTATACGATTCCTCGGTGCGGTAGCTCCTCATGATGCTCTAAAAAAATCGAAATAAAACTGCATAAAGATTTCCTTTATATTCTAAAATAAGACGTATACATTGTTAGAGGATTGCTAGTATTCAGATAAAAAGCAACTAGACAAAATGATATAACATATAAATCTTACGTGCTTTCTTGTTAACAATAGTATCAGTATTCGAACCTCATTTCAAAAGTCTTCAGGTAATCTCCAATGTTGTACGGCTACAGTATATTATCCAATGTTGTTTTTTTTTAAATGAATAGATACTGGGGTAAAGTTTGATGCCCCTCACAGCCTGATGCCCCGGGTGGACCGCACCACCCGTACGTGGCTAGCTACGCTTCTGATCCAGTGTGCAAAATATGCTTTTATTCAATTATTTAGGATTTAAGAATAAAAAAAAATTAAAATGTAAATGCAGAGCAGATCAGGGGCGTAGCAATCTCGGGGTGAAAGGGATCCCATGACCAATAGGGCCCTCATGGGCAAAATGTAAAAAAAAAATCCTTTAAAAAAACAAAACAAAAACTTATCTAAGGGGAGATCAGTACTTACAAGTATGTCACTCAGGAATGTATAAGTTATTTCCCCTTTTGATATAACACAAAATAACAAATTATCAATTGACGAATTGGTTAATTTTTAAATCGATTCATCTTTTGTTAGGTACAATAAATTAAAGTGGGAAGCGTGGTCGAGAGGCTAAGTGCGCTTGAACTTGGTTTGGCTTGGCTACCTAGAAGGGGGCTCGAGGTTCGACACCCGACTCGGGCAGAGTTGTGTTTACTGAGCGCCCAAAGGCAGCACGGAATACCAACTCCTAGATACCCCCTCCTCCCCACTGGTCCACAACTGAGATTGGACCAAAGCGCTCTGAGCATGCTATAAGCATGAAAGTAGCGCTATATAAAAGCTATAATAATAATAATAAAAAGTAAAGCACTACTTTTTTTGAAAGTCAAGTACTTTACCACTCAGCCACTCAATTGACTTATAATGTTGTATTCACCTTCAGCTGTAGTGGCCATTCTCTAGAGTTCAAGTCCTGCCAGCATCCTTTGCATCCTGAAGGGAATATTTATATTTAAGCCCAAATGAGTTTAGTTTTAGCTCGAGTTTAAAATAAACTGCATACGCACCGTCATAACTAGGTCAAGTCGTCGCGAAGTGTGCGACTTCAGTCACTCAAGACTTAGAACCGAACGGTACAAATAGTCTCTCGTTCTTTACTCGGTCAGACTTTATCTCAGCGCCACTCGTTGACTAGGAGGCATGAGAAAGATCAAGACGTCTGTGTGTAGTCACTGAATAAACTCTTTATGTCTGTGTCTGTTCTATTTATGTGAATGTTTCTGTTGTGTTGTCTTTATATGAGAAATGAGTCCTTGTAATCACAACAAATTTCCATACGGATCAATAAATCAGTCTTAGTCTTAAAATCTATGTTTAGACTAAACATATTGAACACACGTTAGACACAAATCCAGATCAAGAGTAAACATATACAGCTCATGGATCACATCGAGGATTAGTGTCACTTAGGTTTTAAATGTTGAGAATTCTTAATTATTCTTATTGTGAGCTATAGCGTTAACAGTCGGACACCTTACCTTTTGAGTTAGATCCTATGTTTGAGAGTTAAATTCTTGTTAAAATAAAAAGATACCGTCTTTGTTGACTTACTCAAAAGCATGTTATCAGTCGCACGTTTAAGTACAGTGATTCTAAAATGTGTACTGCTTATTATCATTTATCACCCACCAGTTCAAATAAATAAAACACTATAAAAACTAGAGTAAATTATTTGCTATATAAGATGTTCATGGTTGATTGAGTCTGAAATCAACAAATGGGACAAAGAGTCATTTACATTTATTGCCTTTGTTGTCGAAGTGACGAACACGGTTTTTTTTAAATCTATTTTGGAACAGTTTTATATGCATATGTGATAACGTCAGTGTCTTCAACACAGTGGCTTTCATTATTTAGTATTATATCAACCTTCTATGGCTATGGTAGACCAAGTAACATCTGTCTAGAGAATAGTGCTGGTTACACAGAGAATAATGATTACATAGAGAATAGTGATTACACAGAGAATAGTGATTACATAGAGAATAGTGATTACACAGAGAATAATGATTACATTGAGAATAGTGATTACATAGAGAATAGTGATTACACAGAGAATAATGATTACATAGAGAATAGTGATTACACAGAGAATAATGATTACATAGAGAATAGTGATTACACAGAGAATAATGATTACATAGAGAATAGTGATTACACAGAGAATAATGATTACATAGAGAATAGTGATGATTACACAGAGAAAAGGGATTACACAGAGAATAATGATTACACAGAGAAAAGTGATTACACCGAGAATAGTGATTACACAGAGAATAGTGATTAAACAGAGAATAGTGATTAAACAGAGAACAGTGCTGATTACACAGATAATAGTGATTACACACATAATACTGATTACATAGAGAATAGTGATTACACAGAGAATAGTGATTTCACAGAGAATAGTGCTGATTACACACAGAATATTGATTACACACAGAATAGTGTTGATTACACACAGAATAGTGATTACACACATAATAGTGATTACACAGAGAATAGTGCTGATTACACACAGAATAATGCTGATTACACACAGAATAGTGCTGATTACACACAGAATAGTGCTGAATGCATTGAAAGTATTAAGTGCACTGAAATTATTCGGTGCACAGGAAGCAGAGCTTAAGTGCACTTCGAACAGTCCCGAGTTCAAAACCCATCGTTTTAAGTCTTCAGCTTTTCCTTCACCTATCACTTAGTCTGTTGAGCCTTTGGGGCACCACTCACGATCTGTCGACTGTATTTCTCCATTTCTCTCTGTGTTTTGCCAATCACGCTGATGATGGCTGTGTGATTTCTCTGATATAGTAGGAGTCATGTTTTATGTCTGAAGATCTGCGTGCCTTACCTCCAAAAGTCAGACTGGCTTTTAAGAGAGTCGGTTCGCCTAGCGGACTGTCATCATGATGGACCGCCTCATGCATTTTGCAGAAAGATGTGAGAATCTTCATTTCTGATGGCTCGCCTGAGACTAACAGTGGTTCTCAAACTGTAGGTCCGCGAGACGACCGTAAACGGTCCACTGAAAAATAATAGTAGTATACAAGTATACTAAAAGCTAGTTTATCCGAACAAATAATTTTAAATAATGACCAACTCGCCCCTCACTACTGTTTATTATATGTATTATGATGACCGTTATACAAGTATTTGAAAACATTCTTCACTTGGATATTCTCGACTGGGATTTCAACCCTTCTGCGCATGACAAACTCAGATCCCAATTACACATGAACCCATACAAATACAGGAGCAGCTTATTGAAATATCAACATTCGAGGACCTTAGAACCAATGTTCGAACGATGATGGTACAAATTCTGGCTACAAAAAAACAGATTTCAAGTTTATATCCTGCACTTGCAGTCAGCGTCTTGGCAGATCCCAATTACACATGAACCCATACAAATACAGGAGCAGCTTATTGAAATATCAACATTCGAGGACCTTAGAACCAATGTTCGAACGATGATGGTACAAATTCTGGCTACAAAAACAGATTTCAAGTTTATATCCTGCACTTGCAGTCAGCGTCTTGGCAGCTAGAGAGGAGGATCCTAGCAATGGAATTGAGACGCTACAGCAGGATCCTAGGCATCACATTTAAATACCTCATCACAAACCAAGAGATTAGAGACAGGGTTACTGCAGCGATTGGACCCCATGATGACCTGCTAGCTATCGTAAAAAAAAAAAAACGCAAGCCAAAAATCTAAGGCCATATTACAGGATCTTCGGTGATCGCAAAGACCTTCCTTCAGGGAACAGTACCAGGAAAAAGAAGAAGAGGCAGACAGAGAAAGCGATGGAAGGACAACATAAAAGATTTGACGGCCATGCCATTGAAAGAGGTTCTAACTAAGGCAAAAGACAGAGAGGAATGGAGAAGGACGGTCGACGAATCTTGCATGGTGCCCCAAAAGTCCAACAGACGGATAGATAGAGGTAAAGGTAACCTGCATTTGGAGTCTTTGTACAGGAGTTATTTACCGCTTTCTCTTCTTCTTGTTGGGTACAACGTTGATTCAATGTCCTAATGAGCCTCATTACAAATACAAGAAGCCGACTCGAACTTTGCGTTCGTCGAGATTTAAGTTTGTTACTTACAGGCATTAAGCCGGAAATAAATATGCTCATAAAAATCGTATCCATGTCATGAGTTCCTTACGATGTTATTTTAAGCAAAGGTTCTAATCTCAATAAACACTCCTTCAACAGTTTAAAAAAAAAATACATTTGTAACTTATATTCAATGCTTTTATGGAGCTTTCTCACTTAGGGGTCCGTGGGCAAGGTTTGACTATGTAAATGGGTCCCCGGGTTAAAAAATTGAGAACCATTGAGTTATTAAGCTATTAATTTTTAAAAATATCTGGGGGGGGGGGGAGGAGGGGACGTAACAAATGAAGTACTTGACTTACAATTAAAAAAATTACTAGTTTAAGCATAAAGTAATGTTGGCTAGTTGGTTAGTTAGATAGTTAGTGTTTGTGTGTGAATATATATATATATATATATGTCTTTTATTTGAATCTAATTTCAATCAAATTATTTGTGTTTTTTTTCTGTGTATTTGTTCAGATCATTTCCTTGTCAAAAAAAAACAAAACAACAACCAGGTTCCACTATCTAAATATAGGCTAGTTTCAAAGGAACTGATTAGATGCAAACAGTGACGTCAGAACAAGGAAGTTGAGATTGAACTTTTATCTTTGGCTCATACCATGCTTGGGAATGTGAGAAGGAAAAAAAAAAAAACCCAGACACACATGATTTGGAGTATATAAGGATTGGTAATTATGTCGGCTAGAAGCAGGGCCGGATTTAGGTATGTGGAGGATGGTACACTCTTTCGAAAGCTTTAATAACAATCCATTAATTTAAAAAAAACAACACTTATATCTATCAGCATCGCATAGATTGCAAGACTACACATCATTCCGCCAAAGATGAAACCTAATGCTTTAAAAATATTTAATATGCATATTTTAGTTTAAAAAAGGTTTAAGTCTTATGATTCAGATATATATTTGTGGAGGACCCATTCTTATGATTTAGATATATATTTGTGGAGGACCCATTCTAATGATTCAGATATATATTTATCTTTTGTGTAGGACCCATTCTAATGATTCAGATATATATTTATCTTTTGTGTAGGACCCTTTCTTATGATTCAGATATATGTTTATCTTTGGTGGAGGACCCATTCTAATGATTCAGATATATATTTATCTTTTGTGTAGGACCCTTTCTTATGATTCAGATATATATTTATCTTTTGTGTAGGACCCTTTCTTGTGATTCAGATATATATTTATCTTTTGTGTGGGACCCTATCTTATGATTCAGATATATATTTAACTTTTCTGGAGGACCCTTTCTTGTGATTCAGATATATTTTTATCTTTTCTGGAGGACCCTTTCTTGCGATTCAGATATATATTTATCTTTTGTGTAGGACCCATTCTTATGATTCAGATATATATTTATCTTTTGTGGAGGACCCTTTCTTATGATTCAGATATATTTATCTTTTGTGTAGGACCCTTTCCTGTGATTCAGATATATATTTATCTTTTGTATAGGACCCTTTCTTGTGATTCAGATATATATTTATCTTTTGTGGAGGACCCTTTCTTATGATTCAGATATATGTTTATCTTTTGTGTAGGACCCTTTCTTATGATTCAGATATATATTTATCTTTTGTGGAGAACCCATTCTTGTGATTCAGATATATTTTTATCTTTTCTGGAGGATCCTTTCTTGCGATTCAGATATATTTTTATCTTTTCTGGAGGACCCTTTCTTATGATTCAGATATATATTTATCTTTTGTTTAGGACCCTTTTCGCGATTCAGATATATTTGTTTATCTTTTGTGTAGGACCATTTCTTGTGGAGTCCTTAATGGCAACCGATCACTAAGGAATATGACGTCATCCTCCAATGATGTCATAACCCTCCTAAAAGCGTTCGCACCGCACTGCACTCCTTTACCACAAGAGAATGTGTTTTTAATCAATTAGGGTTTTAGGGTTTTAGGGTTAGGCCAAGTTTATAATGGAAAACGATTCTCTCAGCAGATAGGAAGGACATCTTCCCTCCTATTTTTGTTGGCGCCAAAAAGTGGATGCTATTTCAGAAGGGATAAGAGCATTGCTTGAAATTTACATTCCTTTCTGAATGATACAAAATTATTTTAAATCAATTTGGCTCCTTCTGTCTCAAAGACTTTGGATGCTCCCAGATGTATAACTGGATTTTTTTTTCTTAAAATCAGAGAAGAATCTTCTGTGCCTAAAAAAAAAAATCTATTCAGGGGGAGGCAAACTTCTGACACTGTTCACTATTTTAGAGCTATTGTATAGGTCAGAGGTTCTCAAACTTGTTTTGACCCTGGGACCCCTTTCATCTCATTTTATCTCTGGCTGTGGTCCCTTCTGGGGTATAGGCCACCAACCAGCTGCGGACCCCTTTACATAGTCTAAAAAAAGCTACATATCTAATAAAATACAGACGTTACTTCAAAAAAAAAAAAGAAGATGATTACGTCCTACGCGTCTAGTCGTGCATGTTTTCCAATAACTTAAATTCTGCCAAGTCACTAGTTTTCCTGGCTGACTCAGGCAACCCATTCCATGCTATCATAATTACATAGTATGCAAACTAGTTCGTCAAAGAATAGTATGTTATTGACATTTAAAACAGCCGTCATTGGCAACTAGACTATCATTGAAATTATCCGATCGGATAAACTGACTTTATTGAAGAATTTATTTTAATTACATACAATTTTCATATTTCTGCGGTTGTTTAACGGACCCCTGTTTGAGAACCACTGGGGTAGGGCAGTTCTGATAAGATGTTTTGGTTAAGCAATAAAGAATTAAACCTCTGAACCTAATTTCAACATGTAGTGTTAAAGTCTGTCTCGCTCGTCCACACACATTATCTTTGGTCAGTTGGCCTGCCGTGGCTTGGTGCCTTATCCCTCCCTTCACCCCCCCCCCCCTTTTTTTTTTTGTTTTGGTCTCGCTCCACTTGTCCCTTAGTTGCATCGAATTCTTGTTTACCTGTCGGTCAATAAAATGAAAAGGGTTATAACCACCTAATAAAGTTCCCATCCTGTTTTCTTCCATAGTAATCGGCCCCTGTCTTTAATATGTATTTATGCCCCCTTACAAAGCAAATATTATTAACTTATGCAAAATACTGTTAATTTGCATGTTAGTTAGTCTGAGGGTGACGCTCCTGACAAGACTGCGCCCCTCACCAACCAGCCTGTATAGTTTATTAATTCTGGCTCCAGTCACGTCACATTCTCTAGCCTCCTACGTCTGAGCTGGCGTGTTGCCTTAACTCTTTCTCTCCTGATTGACGATACCATCGTTGATTTGACCTCATTAAATTAAATTAATATCTGTTTTTATTAAATTTAATTTGTGTTATATAAAATGAGCATGCATTTATTCTATAATTCTTTACCAAAAGTAATGTTTTCTGATTACAAACAAAAATGTTATTGAAGTTTAATCATAACAGGGTAGAATGTACTAATGTGAAAAATGAACAATTCTGTCAGAGCATAGCAAAATAATTACGGAGATAAAGAGTTAAAGAAGACTTTAATAGCTCTCCACACAATCCCGTCGAGGGTGGGTCACACACATCACCTTCGATCAAGCTGAAGGCATTCTAGACAAGAGTCCCTAGACCAGTCTGTATCAACACAAGAAGTAAGCCCATCGCATGGCATCCTCACGACACTACTACCTACTGGCCTGCAGAACATCAAGTGACTGACCACCATCCTAGGAAAGCCCCATCACACTACTACCTGCTGGCCTGCAGAACATCAAGTGACTGACCACCATCCTAGGAAAACCCCACCACACTACTACCTGCTGGCCTGCAGAACATCAAGTGACTGACCACCATCCTAGGGAAGCCCCACCACACTACTACCTGCTGGCCTGCAGAACATCAAGTGACTGACCACCATCCTATGAAAGCCCCACCATACTACTACTTGCTGGCCTGCAGAACATCAAGCGACTGACCACCATCCTAGGAAAGCCCCATCACACTACTACCTGCTGGCCTGCAGAACATCAAGTGACTGACCACCTTCTTAGGGAAGCCCCACCACACTACTACCTGCTGGCCTGCAGAACATCAAGTGACTGACCACCATCCTAGGAAAGCCCCATCACACTACTACCTGCTGGCCTTCAGAACATCAAGTGACTGACCACCATCCTAGGAAAGCCTCAACACACTTCATCCTTGAGTAAAAGCTTCGAACCAAGAGATAAGTGGGAGACAGTTAAGAAAAGCGAACAATACATTTGAGCAATATGCCAGAGATGAAGTTGTCTTGCAATTTGTCCTAGATCTATATGTACATCTTCCCCCCAAATATTGTTTGTATATCTTCAATTAAATACACTTTTTTTTTAAATACCAAATCACTAAGCTTCCGTTTTTGCTTATGCCTGTCAAGTGCCTATACGATAGATGATATAATATTTTATCGCGTTGTGGTCTTAAGACCCCAGAAGTCACAAGCCATTCATCTGCGATGGAAAGAACAAACTATCCGATCGGGGGATATATTTCACCACAGTCACTGGCGGATCCAGGGGGGGGGCGGTAGGGGCGATCGCCCCCCCCACTCGGCCGACCCCCCCCCCCCCGAAGGGGGGGGCGGACAAATTATAGTATAGAATTCACACAATTTGTATGCGAATTTATTACTTATGTTAATAATATATACTAATTATTTATATTTCAACCTATTTTTAGATTATTTCGCCCCCCCCCCATCTAGTATTTTGGCCGATTTGGTAGTGTCGGGAGGGGGTGATGGCATCAATCCGCCCCCCCCCCCCAACCATAAACTTTCGAGTGGGGGGGGGCGGTCCTATTTATTTGTAGAAACCGCAGCTTGCTAACAGAATCAATTATTATTATAATTATATATATGATTAAAACTTGTTATTGGTATTTTAACCGGTCTTTATATAATTTCGTTCACCTGTTGGCCGATTGGAAGGGGAAGATCGAATACCTCCACCGCCCTTCCCATCTAAACCCTTTGATTGGGGTGGGGGGTGGCGGTCCCACTTTTATGGAGAAATCATAGTATGTTAACAAAATTAGTCGAATATCTATATAATATAAACAGGTGGAAGTGCGATACATGCAATCCCCTCCCCCCCCCCATCGGACTAATCAATACTTTTTTTTTTTGTATTATAGTAAGAAATTACAAAATTAAAAAAATCTGTCACTAATATAATTTATATATGCTATAAATTAAATTCTTATATCGAGTCGCCAAACCCCTATTCTTTAATGCAAAATGCAATCAATAGCAGAAATTATAAAAAGAGCGAGAATTAAAAGTTTTCATTTTACCGCCCTTGCCCTTTCCAGACAGAGTTTGTGTAATTTGACATGAATTTATCATAACTATTTTAAGAAAGACTTTGCTTTGGCAAAGTCTTAATTCAAATGAAATTTTTCAATATAACAGTCACGGTTGAGATGAGTTCCAAAGCCAGATAATCTTTTCCTAATCAACTTTTTCCAACCTTTACTCTATCTCATATTTTTCTTGTTAAATAAATTTAACACTATAACTCACAATGTATGCTAGATTTTTATTGAATATTATTAATCGAATATTTTTTTTTCGGCGACGATCCTCAAAACCTTAATCACTGATGAATAATAAGCTGTAGATGTCAGGAGAATGCGTTTCTACAGTGAGAAATGTAAGAAAACGCTTTTGGCGTCGGGGCTTCGCCCCGAACACCACTAATAAGTAATGAGCTGTAGATGTCAGGAGAAGGCGTTTCAGCCGTGAAAAATGCAAGAAAAAGCTTTTAGCGTCGGGGCTTCGCCCCGAACCCCACTGATAAATAATGAGCTGTAGATGTCAGAAGAATGCGTTTCTGCAGTGAAAAATGCAAGAAAACGCTTTTGGCGTCGGTACTTCGCCCGAACCCCACTGATAAATAATGAGCTGTAGATCTCAGGAGAATGCGTTTCAGCCGTGAAAAAGCAAGAAAACGCTTTTGGCGTCCACTGTTAAATAATGAGCTGTAGATGTCAGAAGAATGCTTTTCTGTAGTGAAAAATGCAAGAAAACGTTTTTGGCGTCGGGGCTTCGCCCCGAACACCACTAATAAGTAATTAGCTGTAGATGTCAGGAGAATGCGTTTCAGCCGTGAAAAATGCAAGAAAACGCTTTTAGCGTCGGGGCTTCGCCCCGAACCCCACTGATAAATAATGAGCTGTAGATGTCAGAAGAATGCGTTTCGTCAGAGAAAAATGCAAGAAAACGCTTTTGGGCGTCGGGGCGAACCTGAAGAAGCTTACAGCGCTCTCCTAGACCCCCAAGCTTGCAAGAGAAAGACTGTTTGTTTTCTTTTTTTTTCGCCGAAGATTGAGAAACAGTCCTATTTTATTCTCATATATCGAATATATATATATATATGCTGTACGCACGTTTATGCATAGGGTTAGGGTTTACTGGGCGTTAGGGTTAGGGTTTGGAAAAAAATCGCCCCCCCCCCCCACTCCAAAGTTCTGGATCCGCCAGTGACCACAGTATGTGACATTTGGCTACTGACATTATTCTTGTAGGTGACATATGTTGCACTTGAAACTTGATGTCTCTGACATTTGTTAATCTGGCATTTATTGTATCTGACATTTGTTAATCTGGCATTTATTGTATCTGACATTTGTTGTACCTGACCTTTAGTGTACCGGATATATTTTATACATAACATTTGTTGTACCTGACAAATATTATTAAATTTTATACATGACATTTGTCGTGCCTGACATTTGTTGTACCTGACATTTGTTGAAAATAAATAGTCAATATTATTTTTTTAACCTTTTTATTAAGTGTTTTTTTTTTTTTACATTCAGCTTATATTATTATTAGTTGATTTTATCTTGCTGAAGTTAATCTTATAGGAAAGCAACAGATACAATATCAGAGTCTCAGACTATAAGAGAAAGCAAGAGATACAATATCAGAGTCTCAGACTATAGATGATAGCAAGAGATACAATATCAGAGTCTCAGACTATAGATGATAGCAAGAGATACAATATCAGTCTCAGACTATAAGAGAAAGCAACAGATACAATATCAGAGTCTCAGACTATAAGAGAAAGCAAGAGATACAATATCAGAGTCTTAGACTATAAGAGAAAGCAAGAGATACAATATCAGAGTCTCAGACTATAAGAGAAAGCAAGAGATACAATATCAGAGTCTTAGACTATAAGAGAAAGCAAGAGATACAATATCAGAGTCTCAGACTTTAAGAGAAAGCAACAGATACAATATCAGAGTCTCAGACTTTAAAGGTAGTGTTTCTCAAACATTCAGCAGTGACGCAAGAGGATTTCAAAAGGTCTAGATCAGGGGACTAGGAATTTTCCATCATTTGGGGGTCCGGGAGGGACAGAAAATAACAATGCTTATATGAAGTGTAGTTGTATCACTTAGTTTGGATCAGTCATGTCATTAAATTTGTAATAGATCTAGACGCACAATAATAAATGTTTGCGATTAGAAATATTTTTACCAATTGTTTTTGCTTAACGCAATTTCATTATTTAGCGTTTTCAATGCGCCATGATCCGTATTTACCTTCTGAAAATACCCCGCGATCTTCACCACCGGATTCTATTATAGCAGCTATTCATTCATTGGTTTATGGATACCTCTCTTGCCTCCCACTGTGTCTCAATGTGACACCAGAAAATAACAGCAACTGAAATGCGTTCATCTGGAAATAGCTACCATCAAAGGACACATGTGAGGTTTCTAGGCCGACATTGTAAGGTTTGCTGGTGACGTTAATGTGTCCGGCAGCGAGACGTAATCTCAGGCTAGAAATGTGTTAATGAGGACTTTATATCATACAAGCATGAACTATTTGAAACACTTAAACTACCAAATATGGATACATTACAAAATTAGCGTTAAAAAATAATAAATAAGGGAATACGATGTTTTTAGCGAAACCCGAAAGGGGAAAAGAGGCTATTGGTTTTGTGTGGTCTGTCTGTCCGTCCTTCCGTATGGGATAGAAAAAAAAAACAAGAAAAATATAGAAATTACTATTTAAAAACAAACAAATCAATGCTTATATTAAGTGTAGTTATTATTATAGCTTTTATATAGCGCTACTTTCATGCTTATAGCGCTTTTGATCCAATCTCATTTGTGGACCGGTGGGGGGAGGGGGTATCTAGGAGTTGGTTTTCCGTGCTGCCTTTAGGCGCTCAGTAAACACAACTCTGCCCCAGTCGGGGGTCGAACCTTGAGCCCCCTTCTAGGTTCAAGCCAAGTTCAAGCGCACTTGGCCTCTCGACCACGCTTCCCAGTTAGTTTGGATCAGTCATGTCATTAAATTTGTATTAGATCTAGACCGACGACAATAAATCTGTGCTATATTAGAAATATTTTTAACTATTGACTTTATTTAGCGCAATTTTACGCTTTTGGTTTTCTCAATACACTAAGATCCTATCAATTATCTGGACCAGTTGGGAAATGGGTGTGTGAATGCTACCGTGGTAGCTTTTAAATTTATCTATAAAAAAAGTTGAACGATTTGAATTTAATCCCGGTAATCTAACCATTGTGCAAGAGAGGTGACATAGAAACTTTTATAGTTATCCATTGTTAGTTTCAAACTTTTCTCTCTAGAAAGTATAAAGTGATCTAATCACTACATCAGTCATGTACAATTTCATTCCCTTGTTATAAAAAAAAAAAGATGGCCAACACAGTAACCAGTCTGCTAGTGAAGAGCTTACGGTTCACTAATTCTGCTTACTTCAGTCAAGTACAACATCTTTCCCTTGTTCGAGTTCCAAACTAATAGTTTATTAACTAACTGGTTATTTTTTAAAAACAAATTGATTCTTATTTTGTCAGATACAAGAAATCGTTGTTTAATATTTCAGCTTGATCCAAGATGGGATGTCAAAGAAGTAACGTGTGCAAACTTTTGACCAGACAGACAGAGTGAGTTGATATAAGCTGTGTAACCTTCACATATCCCTACGTCTGTTCTAGCAACAGCGGTAGCACACTTTTTGAAAGAAAAAAAGGTCCACAAGGCCCTCGATCGGAAAAAACTCAGTGGGCAGCCGTGGCAGCCTGAGTTAGTGGAGACCAATATCTCGTTGCCACGTCACAGGGCTGGGTACACACCTGCTATGACGATTTTTCTTTTTTATACGGACACGGGTTTTTATGATGTGAAGAAGAGTTGGTAATAGCTATGACGTAACAGTGTTTCCCAAACCTTTTCCTTAACGGAAAACTTAGCACATTGTGAGTATTTGGCGGAACACTTTGCTTATTTTTAGACATTTTTAGTGGTGGCCAACTAGTTAATTATTCCATTAGTTCGTGGAACACCTATTCGGGGCTTCGCGGAAAACTAGGGTTCCGCGAAACACAGTTTTGGAAAAACTGCTATACATAGATAAATATGTACATATGTTATGACATATGTTATAAGTTCATATCTTATGAAAAAAACAAACATTTTAATAGTATTAGACATAAATCAAACAATGCAATAGTAATATGGTATGCAAAATAAATATTTATATATAAAAGACATAAACATGCAAAATAAGACAAGATGAATTTCAATGTGTATAATGGATATTTTTTTCTTACCAATTTCAACATTTGAAGATTTTTATATAATCTTGAAAAAAATTGTAAATGAAGCATATTTTTATGGATTTTTTTTTTCAATTTTAATTTTTTAATTTATTTTCTCTGTTTGTGCAAAACAGACATTTGATGAATCATAATTTTAAATTTTGAATTATGGGATCAGGACGAAACATCAGGAAGTTCGAGCCAATCCTAGTCTCTGGGAGAAGGTTTTCCGTGCTGCCTTTAGGCGCTCAGCAAACAACTCTGCTCGAGTCGGGTGTTGAACCTCGAGCCCCCTTCGTAGGTAGCCAATTCAAGCCAAGTTCAAGCGCACTTAGCTTCTCGACCACAACACTATGACAAATATGGCAAAGTATGGATAACAGTCTTTGATACGTTTTTATATAAATAGTGTTTCGACAGTATCTACAAACACGCCATTGATATTGTGAAGGTTGAGCTTGATTTCGTTCCACCAGATCAGGAATTCAGTAGCACAACGAATGTCCTCTTCTGCATCAAGTTTGCTTCTGAATTTGGACTTCATAACTAACATGCTGGAAAACTTTGTGTTGCAAAGATTTGGTCTCGGAAATGGAAGGAGAAGGTGCAACACAATCTCAAATAGAACGGAATAGGAAATAGTTTGAATACCAAATAACGTTCAAGTTTAAATGTTACAACACGTTAGAATGAAAAAAACAAACAACTTCCAATGATGAATAGACCAAATTTGAATTTCCGGAGGGTCTTTGGGCAACCCCTGGCAATTTGTCATCCGACCCACTAAGGGGGTCGCGACCCACTGGTTTAGAACCCCTACAGTATGTATTAGATTGGGTGCCTAAGATATTAACGCTGTCCCATTGTGTGTAAATTAAAGTATTTGTTTTTAGATTATACACATGCGTTACAGTATATTTGTGCTTCGTATTAGTTGTCCTTTATTACCGGAAGTTAGTAGACCATTGTTTTATTTTTTAAAGTTTTTAGTCGTAGAGTGAGAGTGTAAAACTTGTTTCTATCGCGAGCAACAAACGGAAGTGCTTACAAAATTGACCCTGCAGTGCCAAAAAACAAAAGAGCATAAGACCTTTTGAAGAGTACAGTTTTCAAAAAAGTCCTTTATTTTGTACACCGAATACACACACACAAAACAGATATTTATAGTTTTTTTCCACCATGTATGAAAATATATTACTGCAAAGTATTTCATAGGTATAATACATGCGTTATTCATGTCAACATCAAAATGAAATTCACTTACGCTAAATTACAATTTTGGAATTACTCAATTAAATGAACTGGTAGGGTATCACATGGAGGCCCAGCTTTGAAGAACACTCTAGAATGGCTGTATCGTTCAAAGGGAGGTTATGAACATGAACACGTAGATCTTAAGGGTTCAAATGCTTCTTAAATACATCAACAATTATCTCCCTTACATCGCGGAAATTCGCATTAAACAAACGACTATCACAGTACATACTATCCTGTACCTCCTGTAGGACGGAAGGGGGATAACTGTGGGCAAGCCCCGGATTATTGTAACGACAGCCCGGCGTGCCTTCCACTCAACCAGGTAGCCACTTTTTCTTTTTTTAAGTACATAATATTTATACATGTTAAAAAGAATCAGGTAAACAAAACGTTTTGTATATGTTCTAAAATTATGACCAAAGGTAATACAATTGTTTAACGTTAAATGGTTAAAAGTTAAAATTAAATTTTTTTCCATTACTTTGTTGAACGGACTATGATTGAAGCCATAGCCAGCACCAACAATACACAATTCAATCCATGCAGTCTAAAGGTCAGATGATGTCAAATTAAGGTCATCTCTTTCTTTGGTTAACGAGCAGGGTGTCAAGTGGCCAGAACAACAACCAACCGCTTTTACTTTCACCAACTAAAGTCAGGTAGTTATTAGGGCTGGGTGGATTAATGGGCGTCCTAAAATCCTGAAATTCGAAATCCCAGTCTTCAGCTTCGAACCGAGGATCACAGGTTCGGATTCCAAGGGCTTCACCACTCAGCCACCGCGCCCCAGAGTACATAGTAATACACACAAAATGTCGTTTTAGGTGGTGGTATTCTCTTAACTTCCAGGCCATGACCAGGGAGCGCATCAGTCTGACTCGTGTCATGGTCTTACATTCTTACATGCTTGCGAGTCTTGGACGCTGACTGCAGAGCTAGAGAGGAGGATCCTAGCAATTAAGTCATTGGTTAATATGCATGACTGAATGCATGACGCGTAGGACGTAATCATCTTCTTTTTTGAAGTAACGTCTGTTTTATAAAAGATAAGACAATGAATCTGAGATGCTACAGAAGGATCCTAGATATCACATTTTAAGACCGCATCTCAAACCAAGCGATTAGAGACCCCACGATGACATGCTAACTATTGTAAAATAAAAACGAAAGCTAAAAACTGTGGCCATATTACAAGGTCTTCAGGGCTCGCAAATAACTTCCTTCAGGGAACAGTACCAGGAAAAAGAAGAAGAGGCAGAGAAAGCAGAAGAATAAAAAGTAAAGTAGCTATAATACATAAAACACTAAACCATAGGTTACAAATAGAAAAACAAAAGAGGCTCTATCCAAGGCAAAAGACAGAGAGGAATGGAGAAAGACGGTTGAAAAACTTGTGTGGTGCCCCAACGGTCCAACAGACTAAGGGATGGATGAAGGTGAAGGTGATTCTTCAAATTTATAAACATCGAAGGTTAAAACGGTAATAAAAAACTTTCCATGCTATCATATAGACACGTAATTCAATATACACAGACAACTACGTTAAGATTTCCATGTAGGTTTTACAACTCAATGAAGATCAGATCTAGTTTATAAAGTACAATGACGTCATGAAAGAAAGCAGACATAGAAACACTTCCGGCAGAAGGCAAAGTCCGAGGCAAGGGTTCTCCACATTGTCATAGAAGCCGTCTGAAGATATCGTAAAGTTGCACACCTTCTGGGGCTCCGGCTGCGGGCCGTTGCAGAAGTCCTCATCACAGAACCAGTAGCAGACGAGAAGGTTGGTGTCCTTCACGTAGGCACAGGTGGAAGCATTGTTCGCGCTGACGTTGTGAAATCGTGGACTGTCCAGGCCGATATCGAAAGTATGCCCGTCATGGCAGCCTCGATGAAACAATTGATTTTTACCTATAAAAACAAGCAGAAGAGAAACAAGAAAAAAATAAAAAATAAAAGCAAAAAAACAAAGCGTAATTTTGGATCCGTCAAATAATTAAATTTGTAAGGGATCTAGAATAACAATAAAATACCAGTTATAAAAATAAATAAAACAAGGTTACAAAGACAGTTTGTGAGGAAACATAAACTCAAAAATCGATCGGCCCCCGAAGTGGTCCACCCAGGCAGGTAAAAAGGCAGGTTTCAATATTTTCAGAAAGAATATCAGAATGAAATCTTATCAATGACAGAGAAGAATGGAGAAAGAAGGTTGACAAATCTTGTGTTATGCCCCAACGGTCCAGCAGACCAAAGAATAGGTGAAAGTGAATGTGAAGTTCGATGTGAACCTGGCCTAACTGGTGTCTTATAATGATTATCTAATTGATCTAATGTTTTGTATAAAGGGTCAACCTCTTATTCAAATAGTCAAGAATAAAAGACATTTCCGTAAAAAATAAAAAAAATTCCTTTAGTTAAAAATGTACCATTGCCATCTGACGGTGCTGCAGTTCACATGATAATATAAAAAACTACTTATTAATTGTTGTTTTAAACTATGTTCCACTTATATGCATACTAAATAGATTTTGGTCTCTTTAAAACAAAAGTAAACATTGTTTTTTTTTTGTAAATGTAGAAGTTAGTATGACAGAACTTACTTAACTTAGAAATACAATTGTAATAAAAAAGTTTTTGACAAAAAATCTAAAACAGTTTGCATATGTTAAAAATATAGTAAATAGTAATCTCCCTTACTAAAAAGCCTTATCCGTTTAAGATATAAGCCAAAATAATTAACTAACAATACTGAATTAATTAATTTTTTAATGTCAGGTAAAAGAAATAATTGTGCGAAATTTCAGCTTTATCCCAGATTGGGTGTCGGAGATATAATGTATGCAAACTTTTGGCTAAACAGATAGACACCTACAAAGAAAGACAGCCAAAGTGAGTTGATCTAAGCTTTGTAAAAATATTTAAAAAAGCTTGTATAAGGGGAAGCACCGCAAATCCTTGCCATATGTGTTCAATACTACAAGGCTTATCTCCATTTTCTGTAAATAAATAAAAGTAGTTAATTACCACTAATTGATTAACTGAATTGATAGCTTTTTTGGGATTGATTCGTGTATAGTCTTCCACTTTGAAAATTATGCAAAGTTTTAACTTGATCCGCGGAATGGGGAGATGGAGTTAAAAAAAACAACAACGCATACAAGGATCTACCGAGACGGACAGACAAACGGGCATAGTTGATATTAACTTTGTTAAAAAAAACAACATATAATGATTTTAAGATGAAGTTGGTAATAAATCTCTGTGGTCACGTTGACATTTATTAAAATTTAAAAAATACATGCTTGTCCAGGAAGATATATTAAACATCGCTTTCTATTAAATATAAAAAAAAATTAGCTAAGGGAGAAAATAAAGAAATAGAACAAATGAATATAGATTAAAGAAATGTTTCATCTGTATGTTTGTCATTGGTGGGGTTAGGTCTGAATGTCAAAAACGATCAATTGAATTTCGCTGTTACCAACTATGAGCTATAATTATAACGATAATTTTATTTTTTTAAGTTTAATTTCGCGTCTTATCTTATATATTACAGACGATACTTCAAAAAGGAAGATAATCACGTCGTATGCATTTCATGCGTCAATCTAGTCATGTATGTTAATCAATGACTCTGATAAGTCGTTGGTTTTCCTGACTGATTCAGGCAACCTCTCCCATTCTGTAATGACACTAGTGAAGAAGGAGCACTTGTACGAATTTGTTCTAGCGTATGAAATAAGAAATGTGCCTCGGTCTTTGTGTCTTTCTGAGTATTTCATTAAGTTTTTTGTTTCTTTTGTTGTTTCTATAGTTTAGTGATAGAGACAGAGAAAGAGAGCTAGAAAGAATGAGAGAGAGAGAGAGAGAGAGAGAGAGAGAGAGAGCTAGAAGGAATGAGAGAGAGAGAGACAGAGCTAGAAAGAATGAGAGAGAGAGAGAAAGAGAGCTAGAAGGAATGAGAGAGAGAGAGACAGAGAAAGAGAGCTAGAAAGAATGAGAGAGAGAGAGAAAGAGAGCTAGAAGGAATGAGAGAGAGAGAGAAAGAGAAAGAGAGCTAGAAAGAATAAGAGAGAGAGAGAGAGCTAGAAGGAATGAGAAAGAGAGAGACAGAGAAAGAGAGCTAGAAAGAATGAGAGAGAGAGAGAGAGAGAGAGAGCTAGAAGGAATGAGAGAGAGAGACAGAGAAAGAGAGCTAGAAAGAATGAGAGAGAGAGAGAAAGACAGCGAGAAGGAATGAGAGAGAGAGAGACAGAGAAAGAGAGCTAGAAAGAATGAGAGAGAGAGACAGAGAAAGAGAGCTAGAAAGATTGAGAGAGAGAGAGAGAGCTAGAAGGAATGAGAGGGAGATAGAGAGAGCTAGAAAGAATAAGAGAGAGAAAGAGCTAGAAGGAATGAGAAAGAGAGAGACAGAGAAAGAGAGCTAGAAAGAATTAGAGAGAGAGAGAGAGGGCTAGAAGGAATGAGAGAGGGAGAGAGACAGAGAAAGAGAGTTAGAAAGAATGAGAGAGAGAGAAAGAGAGCTAGAAGGAATGAGAGAGAGAGAGAGAGCTAGAAGGAATGAGAGAGAGAGACAGAGAAAGAGAGCTAGAAAGAATGAGAGAGAGAGAGAGAGCTAGAAGGAATGAGAGAGAGAGACAGAGAAAGAGAGCTAGAAAGAATGAGAGAGAGAGAAAGAGAGCTAGAAGGAATGAGAGAGAGAGAGAGAGAGAGAGAGAGAGAGCTAGAAGGAATGAGAGAGAGAGAGACAGAGAAAGAGAGCTAGAAAGAATGAGAGAGAGAGAGAAAGAGAGCTAGAAGGAATGAGAGAGAGAGAGACAGAGAAAGAGAGCTAGAAAGAATAAGAGAGAGAGAGAGCTAGAAGGAATGAGAAAGAGAGAGACAGAGAAAGAGAGCTAGAAAGAATGAGAGAGAGAGAGAAAGAGAGCTAGAAAGAATGAGAGAGAGAGAGAAAGAGAGCTAGAAGGAATGAGAGAGAGAGAGACAGAGAAAGAGAGCTAGAAAGAATAAGAGAGAGAGCTAGAAGGAATGAGAAAGAGAGAGACAGAGAAAGAGAGCTAGAAAGAATGAGAGAGAGAGAGAGAGAGCTAGAAGGAATGAGAGAGAGAGAGAGACAGAGAAAGAGAGCTAGAAAGAATAAGAGAGAGAGAGAGAGAGAGAGAGAGAGAGAGCTAGAAGGAATGAGAGAGAGAGACAGAGAAAGAGAGCTAGAAAGAATGAGAGAGAGAGAGAAAGAGAGCTAGAAGGAATGAGAGAGAGAGAGACAGAGAAAGAGAGCTAGAAAGAATGAGAGAGAGAGACAGAGAAAGAGAGCTAGAAAGATTGAGAGAGAGAGAGAGAGAGAGCTAGAAGGAATGAGAGGGAGATAGAGAGAGCTAGAAAGAATAAGAGAGAGAGAGAGCTAGAAGGAATGAGAAAGAGAGAGACAGAGAAAGAGAGCTAGAAAGAATTAGAGAGAGAGAGAGAGGGCTAGAAGGAATGAGAGAGGGAGAGAGACAGAGAAAGAGAGTTAGAAAGAATGAGAGAGAGAGAAAGAGAGTTAGAAGGAATGAGAGAGAGAGAGACAGAGAAAGAGAGCTAGAAAGAAGGAGAGAGAGAGAGAGCTAGAAGAAATGAGAGAGAGAGAAAGAGAGCTAGAAGGAATGAGAGAGAGAGAGAGAGAGAGAGAGAGAGAGAGCTAGAAGGAATGAGAGAGAGAGAGACAGAGAAAGAGAGCTAGAAAGAATGAGAGAGAGAGAGAGAAAGAGAGCTAGAAGGAATGAGAGAGAGAGAGACAGAGAAAGAGAGCTAGAAAGAATAAGAGAGAGAGAGAGCTAGAAGGAATGAGAAAGAGAGAGACAGAGAAAGAGAGCTAGAAAGAATTAGAGAGAGAGAGAGAGAGGGCTAGAAGGAATGAGAGAGGGAGAGAGACAGAGAAAGAGAGTTAGAAAGAATGAGAGAGAGAGAAAGAGAGCTAGAAGGAATGAGAGAGAGAGAGAGACAGAGAAAGAGAGCTAGAAAGAATGAGAGAGAGAGAGAGAGCTAGAAGGAATGAGAGAGAGAGACAGAGAAAGAGAGCTAGAAAGAATGAGAGAGAGAGAAAGAGAGCTAGAAGGAATGAGAGAGAGAGACAGAGAAAGAGAGCTAGAAAGAATGAGAGAGAGAGACAGAGAAAGAGAGCTAGAAAGATTGAGAGAGAGAGAGAGAGCTAGAAGGAATGAGAGGGAGATAGAGAGAAAGAATGAGAGAGAGAGAGAGATGTAACCTACCGTTTGTCTCAGTAGTTTGTATCATGCACAGGGCCCAGTCAGGGTTGCTTGCCGTGCAGTCCTTGGCGTAATGATACCAGGTTGGGATTCCCAGGGAAGCATTGACCAATCCTGCTATGTCCCGTGCGCAGTGGCCTGTATCCGTGGTTTCAGCGCACTGGAAGCACTTAAGGCTTTCTGGGAAAGGAAAGATGAATCTATTACATTCATGTTAAACAAATCAAGACGTTTAAGGCATAGTCTACTACACATTAAGAGCGAATCCAGAATTGTTGTCGGGTGCGATTATATAAATACATAACCGGTTATAATCTTCTTGTCTTGATCTTGGGTGAAGTTTTGGTTTTCTGGAGAAATTTCTTGCAGTTTTGGCTATTGTTAAGATAACTGGAATCTTGTTCAAAATTACCAGTTCGTTGAGGAGGGGGAGTGTCGTAGTTACCCCTCTTTCCTCTGTAGGCGATGACATCATTTGCACTATTTATATTTGTGCAGTATTTTTTTCCCTTCAAGCTTCGACATGATTTTGATGTGACGTCATTTTTGTTCTTTCTTGAACGTTTGATGGATTTTACGCCATCTTGTACCTTGAGAGTCAAGCTGCACTTTTGTGGTCCTGAATTTGTCCTTTGCTTTACGTTACTGGACAGCCTTAGCGATTGCCTTGTATCTATTCCTAGTAGGACTATTTTGACCCCTGTTTAGGATGAGTTTTATTTCATATTGTAAAGATTATATTCATATGGATTCGTTCGCATTTGTATTTGTAGTTTTAGATTAGAAGTTAGAAGAATCTCTGTTATTTGTTTTTATAGGGTTTCAGTATTGGAGTGACATATAGATACTATGGTATCTGGAGTTGCCCTGAGTATTGTTGTTGTCAATTTTATCCTTAATATTGTTGGAAGATTCTCTTGCATGCTACTTATCAAGAATTGATGGTTATAGAAATTTGAACAGAATCTGTAACAGAGATGAATCTTTGTCTTGAGTTGGAAAACTGTTGTTGACGTCAATATTATATTATAATAATATTAAATGCTATTTAAGTAATTAATTGGACTGAAATTATGATTTATTGTATATATAGTTCGTCCATCGTGGTTCGATGATGACCACTTTTCATCCAGGGGGCTGAGGGCTTTGTACTGGTGTTTTATGCCACCTCATGTGGCTGGTGAGATCTATGTAAACCGGGAATGTTAGGTTGCTTTTCTTCTGCCAGCGTGGTTCTCTTTTTCACAGCAACCTGTGCGCCAGTTTTCACAGCGCTACACCATGATGCTCTGTCATATGCCTCTGTTTTCCAGGTGGCTGGGTCTATGCTGAACGCCTTCAGAGAAGCTTTGAGGGTGTCCCTGAAGCGCTTTCTTTGACCACCTTACGATCGCTTTCCTTCGCTTAGTTGGCCATTCAAGAGTCGTTTAGGTATGCGGTGGGATAGGTGTTAAGGGAGGATTTATTGTAATTACTAATCATTCACATTAGTAACTTTTCATTGCATAAATATCATTGTATTAAATTCATAATTTAATTTTAAATCATCAAACTTATCGTGTATTAATTTATGTACAACTGAGTGTGTATGGTGTGTCTGTTAGGCTGAACTTCGGAACTGATATAATTATCAAGCAAAAAGAAAATATAATTATTTTTAACAAACACACATTTTGCCAATAAAATTACACTTTACTACCTAGAACAAACACACACATTGCCAATAAAATTACACTTTAATATCTAGACAGTTTAATATCTATTAATAAATAATCAAAGTCCAGTATGATGTTATCGTTTCTATAGAAATATATTTTACTGACTTTAGTCTATATAAATATAAAGTTCATAAACGTTTAGAGCAGTGTTTCTTAAATTATTATTGAAGACGCCCCTTCCCCTCAGGTAGAACATTTTATTTCGCGTTGTCCCCTACCCTTTTGACAACTAGGGGCCTGAGGAAAGCTTAAAAGGCATTGAGTGCAGTGTTTTTTTTTTTTTTTTAAATGCTACATTTTTGGAAAAAAAAAGAAAATGTTCCAAACATGACTAATACACAAATTTATTATTCAAGTACCAATGAACCTATAGTAACATATTTGGTATCAAAGTAAAGTTAAATGAATAGAGAATATGAAAATGTTAACATCATTCTATTTAAATATAAGATACAAATTATAATCTAAATAATATGACCCTAAAAAAAATGGATGCCAGCTTTAGAACTTCTGAGACCTTTGTACTACTGTTGAAACATCATATTAGACTATTGACATCTTTTTAAAAAAGAAATGTGATAAAACAGTCAATAAAAGATGATGAATCACTGATTATATTATTATTTTTACATGGCTTTTTAGTCAGAAAAGGGAAAATAATATTGCACTATTTCTACCAATAACAATAGACACAAGTTCTAAATCTATCAATCAAATGTACACAAATATTATGTACATTTGAATCAATGGGATATAGATCTAGATTTGTCTTCTTTTTATTTGCCTAGAACATCTTTCATTCTAATACTAGACCAGTGCAAGACATAGGTTAGCGAGAGAGCAAAGCCTAAATCTCTAACTAGCTGATGGACAATAAAAATTCTAATTCATTATACCTAAGATTTAGACCTAGATCATTATTACTATTCCTTTGTAAATAAATTATGGATCTAGAATAGTTTTATATTTCACTTCTATTTAGTAGTACTTTTGGAGTACTTTCAAGACAGAGTGCAACTTGAACCTGTATAAGTAGGCCGATAGTCATGGTGATGATTTTTACCATTAAACAATACTAAATAACAATTGCTACTAAATATACCAAGACAAAGCCCAGCATGGTGGATGAATATTGGATTTAGATCTACCATTTCTGTTGTTTTCATTTATCTTAGGCTTAGATCTATAGGGATCTACCCAGGTGTAAAGATAAAAGCATAGATCTAGTCAACCTTTATCTACATTCCAGACCTAGCCTATGCCTAAGCACAATACTAGATCTAAATCTAAATGCTAATAATGTCCAAGTCTGCTTCATCCTATGCTAAATGTAGATCAAGATCTAAATCTTCATTATTACTATTCATAGAAGTATAAACAATTATAAAGCTTCCTTAGTTGTAAAAATTGAGGGTGTGTCTTGCCAGTCTTGGACAAGCATACCAAGCATAGCCATGATGTTGTAGATGTTTACAGATAAACAATACTAAAAAAAAAAAAGAAAATGGGCAAAAAATGCCCACAGTGGATGATTATTTGATGTAGATCTACCATTACCTTTCTTTTTATTTATCATACTATAATAACTATAGGCTTAGATCTAAAGATATATCTAGATCTAGATCCTAAATCTAGAGATAAAAGCTTTAGATCTAGTCAATCTCGATCTACACCTTACCTATCCCCCCCTATTGACAATAATAGATTTAGATCTAAATACTATATTAATATAGATATAAATTATAATTTATAAATACGCTAAATTTAGAGTCTTAGAGACATTAGACATGATTAGAGTACTTAGACCTACCTGCGTAACCTGGATCTAAAAATACTAATATTACTAATAGTAATATAGACTGTTTTATTATAGTAATATTATATACTAATATTAATATAGACTACTACTAAGTCTAATGATAATAATATATCTAATCCTAGATCAAATTCTTCATTATTACTATTTATTTGTGATAAATTTTAGAATAATTATAAAGTTTCTTCAGTAGTAAACACTGTGGGTGTGTCTTGGACTAGCGTAGTCATGTCGACATTTTTTACATCGTAAAAAAAGTAAAAATAAATGTCTGAATGAAGCCAAAAGCTTCTAATTTCTAGATCTATGTAAACAAAGGATGAAGAACTCTTTTATACAGTAAAAATAGTTCCACTGTTGTTAGTTAAAAAGTTTATTTTAAAATTGCAACGAAACAAAGGTAGGGTATGAACGTCTATGGGATAGACGCTCCGCACTCAATGAGTTAAACTTCCCAGAGAGTTGCGGCACAGAGCTACAGTGCAAAAGAGTACTAGCATTCTGAGCTGCAGGAATGAACCATCTTTGGCGTCTTAAGACTAATGCCACTTTCTTGATCCTTATTGGAAATTTGCTGTGATCACACGGGCTTTTTTTTTTACAAAGCTTATTTGAACTCGTTATCTGTTTGGTATAAAATGTGTGCACATTATTTCTCCCACACCCATTCTCGGATCAAGCTGACACATTTCAAGCTTATTCAATGGCAAAAAGTAGACATAAATCAATAAAATAGAAGTACTGGTAATTAAGTATTTCGTTTGATACCAACAATGGAAATACATTCTTCAGTATAGAGTAGCAGAGACAGACTCGGCTAAATATGTAGGGTTTCGTTCTTGTAATTTCTCCCACACCCAATTTTCGGATGAAGTAGAAACTTTAATTTCAATTAGTTATTGTGCCTTATGAAACGTAAATAAATGTAAGAAACTTTATCAATTAATTATTGGTAATAATTTGATATCTAATAAGGGAAATAACTTATACATCATTGAAAGATGTAGACATAGTTGTAAGTACGGAGTTCTTTTGCTTAGAGAAACTTTGTTTTTTTTTTAATTGACATTTTTTTATATGCTTGTGAGTCTTGGAAGCTGACTGCAGAGCTAGAGAGGAGGATCCTAGCAATGGAACTGAGATGCTACAGAAGAATCCTAGGAATGACCGCATCTCAAACCAAGAGATTAGACCCCACGATGACCTGCTAACTATTGTAAAAACAAAACGCAAGCTAAAGATCTAAGTGATAGATAAAGGTAATCTGCTTTACATATATAGTTTTTAAAAAAATATTTCTTTTTTTTCTTCCAAATTTATCCCGTATGAAGTAGAGAAATAATGTTATGGCCAATATTAATATATTAATACAAATACAAAATAGAGCAGTGAGATTTATAACAAACGAATATTCCAATTAGATTAGAGTAACACCATTAGTAAAATCACTAAACCTAGAGACACTCTGGGACAGACGAATAAAAAGAAAAGTAGCTATTATACATTAAACACTATACATAATTAACTGGGCCCATACATGCGTTGATATGTATAGGATATTCCGAATAATCCAAACTGTAAAAAGCAATTTTCTATTCATTAAATACAAAATGTTAAACTTTTAATCTTGGTAATTGCGTTTATGTTTTTCGTTTTGCTCAGAAATAATAATCTCTAATACTAAATTTTGTCTAACATTATATGATTGCAGTTAGAACCATTATAATGATGAATAACCTGTCTATGACGAATTTGTTAAATTGCTAAACTTAGATATAACCAGTTTATTGCTAAAATTATCCTCAATATTTTGACTACATGTTCCTTTCTTGTACGCGTGTTGATTCTTACAGTCCTTCATCTCTCAGTGTGAACTGGTTTGGGGGGGGGGGGGGGAGGGGGGGAATAGCTTGACGCATTCACGCAATTTATCGCCAGATCAGACTTAAAGGAAGTGTGTAAGTTTTTACTCCAGAGGCTAGTGTGTGACACATGATATAACAAAGTATTGTGTTTGTCTTGACTGGGTAGTCAGTGTTTTGTAACCAGGGACACCTAGATTTGGTGAGAAACTATAGAGGCTTCACTAGAGCTAGATCATCATCATCATCATCATCAAACTCCATTTGGGTGAGGGCTTGAGAGGCTCAAATCCTCTCTTGCAAAAGCCCTGGACAGAAACCCTGCTGTCTTGCGTAGTGCATCAATGTCGCCATACAGGTCGAGAATTTTGGGTTTCCCAGACCTGTCGAGACGGAGATAAGCAAGTCTGGGGCTAGATAGAATAACTCCTGGTAACATCATAGCTAACACATAAACCTTAGTTAGATATCTAGCTAAGATAAAACATTGGTAAGAAAGCTCAAAAGATTTTAATTTTACATAAACGCCATTTCATTGTGCCTCGAGTCCATCCGTTTACTATTACTATGAGGATACAGGATCACAGAACAGACACATGAACCTTTTTTTTATTATATAAATCTATCATTGAATGAGCTCTAACTAACATATATATATATGGCTCCTTTTGTCTCGAAAGGCAATGGATGCGCCCAAATGAGTCACTGGTTTTGGCTTAATCTTGAGTCGGGGCAGAATCTGGTTTGGCTAAATCATGCCAATTCTAGAACGGCAGACTTTGCCACAATTCGTACATGTGTATGCCTCTGATTTAGGGCTAGCGGACAGGGCAGCTTTCTTTTTTTTCCCTCTTGATTAAGGGCCGCTTCAATTCTTTTGTTCTCAGCAAGGGTTGTCCCAGCACGCACAGTCTGTCTCCATGCACTCCGGTCTTTGGCTATGTTTTCCCACATACTTTCGCTGATGCCTGTGGCTCTCATGTCTCGCTTGCAGACATCTCTATATGTTAGTCTTGGGCGGCCTTTGGGTCTGACTCCTTCCACAAGCTCAGCATATAAGATATCTTTCGGGATTCTACCATCTGGCATGCGGGATATATATATACATATATATATATATATATATATATATATATATATATATATGGTGGTATTGTTTTATACTGTTTGCTTCAATTTAGAGCGGTGACCTATAAAGGGGACTAATTCAGCTTATACCACCACTTCAGTCAAGAACAATTACTTTCCCTTGTTCAAGCTACCTAACAAAATAATTAATTGCCAATAGATAATTGGCTAATTTTTTTTTATTGATTCTTGTGTTGTCAGGTAAAAGAAATAATTGGGCAAAATTTCATCTTGATCCGAGAATTGGTATCGGTGAAATAACGTGTACAAACTTTTTACCAGACAGAGTTGATATAGGTTTTGTAAAAAGGCTAATATTTTTAGTACTCACCATTAGGTCCCAGCAGTAGTGCTATCACAAGTCCAAAGAGAAGTAATCGAATCTCGTCCATTCTTCAATGTCTTCCAAACTTTCAGGAGAGTTCATGCATTGATCATTTAGACATATACCAGCTTTAGCTTTGATAAGAAGTATAGCTTATAAAATAATACTTTGACTTACATGACCTATTATGAACTATTATGTTATACTTATGTTCACAAATATTTTCAATAGTAACAATAAATCAAAAACTCAATGCTTGCTAAATTTACTGGGCAAGGTGTAACAGCATTTAATCAAGACCAATCGTTTAGACCACTAGCTCGTTGCCACGTTATAGGTCTGGCATCACGACCTGTGACGTGGCGATGAGATATTGTTCTAAGTTGCCCACAGGCTGTGACGTCTCAAGCCAGTGTTCAGGCCTTCTATAAAGATCGGTATATATTAAAAGCACGTTTAGCGTTTTCTGCTTGCAATCTACTCATTTAGAACAAATTATTTGCGACACTATAGTGGACTTGTATTAGAGGATGTGAGCTTTATCTTGTTCAATTCTTTAAAGTTCTATCACTAGTGATATTTTATTTACTATCATTGGACTCAACTTGATTAGCATCTATAGATAAATGGACACTGAACTATATAGTGATGGGAACTAAACTAATTTTTTTTAGTTAAACTAAAACTAAGTTTGAACTAAAAAAAAGTAATTAAACTTTTAGTTAATCACAAATTTTACTAACTATTTTGACCTTTTTTAAGGACAAACAGCCAAACATGAAAAATATAAAGCACAACCAATCTCTTTAGCAAAATGTAATAAACATTTATTTGTGCACATGAAAAAAGATTTTAATGTCTTTAATGGGATAGATGTAGATCTTAATAGAATCACTAGAATGATACTATTATAGAAAGAAATTAGAAGTCATTGTCCAAGTTCTAATATAAGTTACCTTTAGAAGTAATGATAAAACTGCATGTTGACTCTAACTAACTCTAGATTCTAGAATATTCTGGATCTAATATCTTCCACAAACGAAATGATCAGAAATATAATCTGGATCTAGAATTAGATCTAGCTACTAGACCTAGATCAAATAATTAATATTTTAATATAAAAATAATCAAAGAAATACTAGTTACTACTACTACTACTAGATCTAAAATCTAGATAGAGTCTAGTAGATATCTTAGTAACTCTAGATCTAGAGATTTTAGATTATTATAATTATGATTATAACTAGATATGAGTATTTAGATCTATATACTCTAGTAGATAATAGTAGATCTAAATCTAATAAATCTAGATAGTAGATATAAGTATAATTATAATAGAAGTAGATGTAGATCTAGTCTAGATTTAGTATTAGATCTAGTATAGTGACGACTATTATTAGTATTATAGTCATTATAGATAGTTCTATCATCTATGCATCTTAGGTCTTATTATATAGTATAATAAGTAATCTAAATATATCTAGATCTAATCTAGACTCTAATTCTAGAATAGTAGAATCTCTAAACTAATAGATCTAGTCTAATAAAGTAAAGTAATATAGATTTCAATTAATAGATTTATATTATTGACTTATAATTTTAAATTTACATCTAGATCTAAGACAAAGTCGACTAAGACTCTACTTAAGACTAAGAGACTAAAATAATGAAATATAGACTATTATGACTATGTATAGATCTAATAGTATTAATAGACTAATACTAATAGATTAGACGCCACTAGACTGTAACTCTAGACACTCTAGTAATAATCTAGTAAAAAGTTTTAAAATAAAGAGAGTCGACATTTCTTTAATACAGGAACACACTGGTGTTTAATAAAAAGCAGCAAAATGTAGATCTATAGAAGCAAGGAATTAATCAGGATTTATCAAGCAGCGAAACTTGCTAGAAATATAATGAACACGTTTATTTTTCTCGCCTTTCAAATAGTCTGCCTTGAATTGGCGGGAATAGCGACCGGGTAAAGGTCAAAAGGCTTTCTAGTGACCTGTGCACCCTCTAGTTTATTCTCTTCTCTATTATTCATCATATATATTCTCCAAATTACATAGATCTAAATATTTATTGGTATGTATGTTAAAAAAGTTTGTAAAATTTGTAATTAAACTTTTTAGTTTGTAACTAAAAAAAATAATTAAACTAGGATTTTAACTAAACTTTTTTTTTTTAATTAAACTTTGGCCTTAACTATTTTTTTAGTTAACTTTTGCCCATCACTAAAACTATATAGAAAATAGACGGTCAATTATGGACAATGTGTAAACACTATATAGACAAATAGACACTATGTAGACAAATAGACACTATGTAGACAAATAGACACTATGTAGACAAATAGACACTATGTAGACAAATAGACACTATATAGACAAATAGACACTATGTAGACAAATAGACACTATGTAGACAAAGGACGTAATACAGATATAATGATTATGTAGAGTGTAAACAAACGGACCCTATTTTAGACAATGACTATACATGGACAATATATGGACGCTAGAAAACAAATGACCCTATATTGGACAAAGACTATACATAGACGATATATGGACGCTAGAAAACAAATGGACACTATATTGGACAATGACTATACATGGACAATATATGGACGCTAGAAAACAAATGGACCCTAAATTAGACAATGACTATACATAGACGATATATGGACGCTAGAAAACAAATGGACACTATATTGGACAATGACTATACATGGACAATATATGGACGCTAGAAAACAAATGGACCCTAAATTAGACAATGACTATACTTTGTGTTATGTCACGATTAGGAATTAGTTATTTGTTACATAGAAAGGGAAAGGTTTGACTTAGAGACAATGACGCGACTAATAAAAACAAGACTCGGATTTTAAGAAGAATAGCGAAATGTAAACATACTACTTTTAAAAGCTTTCTAGAGAGGCTGTTTTATTGACGTATAGATTTAGCTTGACATTCGACGGTCCCTTTTGTTATTATTCAACTTCTTATTCGACATTCGCTGTCAGCGTCGACTAACTTATACTGTTGGCCTCTCGTTATTGAATTTCGTTATTTGAGAGTTACCTCCGTTTGACTTATCTGCATAACAATGGACACTATGTTGACACTATGTAGACAAAAAGACAGTATGTCTTACATAGACTATACATGGTAAATGTGTGGACAAGCAGAAACCTTGTATAGTAGGGATGCCCAACCTATTTTGACCTGCGGGCCATTTTAATTTCCGACCCTTGAATCCCGGGCCAAATGACCGAAAAGATACAAAAGAAATAAAATTTACCTGAAACTATTTTTCGGAAAAAAAAACATGGATCTAGCACTTAGGTTTGAAGTTTATCATCAGAAAATAACTTCATTTCTTTATTTAAAATGTATGGAAAAATGTAGCTAGCTTTACCACCGACTCTTTTTTTTTGTCTCTTTTTGGTAAACATTCCCATTTTTATTTCAAAATGCTGTTTAACTGTTGTTTTATAAAACATCGACACTACACTTTTTGCCTAGGTTTAGGCGGGCCGGATGGAACCACGTTGCGGGCCGGATCTGGCCCGCGGGCCGTATTTTGGGCATCACTGATGTATAGAAAAGGACCTATATATAGATAAATTAATGTAGAAAAAAAAAGATATCTTTTGAGGAGTCTCACTATTAACTAAATAATGTACATGATTCTAAAAATGTCACCGTTGGTGTTGCCAACTAAAGAGCTTAGTAAATAGGAATCTGCTTTGCTAATGAAAGTTCACAAAAACTATCTTATAACTTGAAAGAAAACATAGCTTAGCAACATTTCTGTAATCTGAAAAAAAATGCTAGCTATTTAAAATTGTACACCATTAATGAAAATCTCTAGTATAGACAACAAGACGTCATATAGATAATACAGCGCTATTTAGACACCACGGCGCTATTTAGACAAGACGCTATTTAGACAACAAGACGTCATATAGACAACACAGCGCTATTTAGACACCACGGCGCTATTTATACAAGACGCTATTTAGACAAGACGCTATTTAGACAACAATACTTTATATAGACAACACAGCGCTATTTAGACACCACGGCGCTATTTATACAAGACGCTATTTAGACAAGACGCTATTTAGACAACAAGACGCTATTTAGACAACAAGACGCTATTTAGACAACAAGACGTCATATAGACAACACAGCGCTATTTAGACACCACGGCGCTATTTAGACAACAAGACGTCATAAAGACAACACAGCGCTATTTAGACACCACGGCGCTATTTATACAAGACGCTATTTAGACAACAAGACGCTATTTAGACAACAAGACGCTATTTAGACACCACGGCGCTATTTATACAAGACGCTATTTAGACAAGACGCTATTTAGACAACAAGACGCTATTTAGACAACAAGACGTCATATAGACAACACAGCGCTATTTAGACACCACGGCGCTATTTATACAAGACGCTATTTAGACAACAAGACGTCATATAGACAACACAGCGCTATTTAGACACCACGGCGCTATTTATACAAGACGCTATTTATACAAGACGCTATTTAGACAACAAGACGCTATTTAGACAACAAGACGCTATTTAGACAACAATACCTTATATAGACAACAAGACGCCATTTAAACAACAAGACGCTATTTAGACTACAAGACGCTATTTAGACAAATGAGAAGTATGTAAAATCTCCGATGTTTTTGAATTTCTTCCGATTGCAAATTTTTAAAATTTTATCGTTTAATACTTTTTTTTTACCTTGTTGTTAAAAAATGTTAATCAAGTATTTCTGTCAATAAAAGGCGTGTTTGAAGTCAGTTCATTGTTAATCACTTACTAATTGCTATAGTTGGATGCGGTAATTCATAAAACACTTTTAAAGTAGCATTAAGTAAACTTTCACTGTAACAGAACCGCGAGCAGACGAAATTAATGACAACACTTTTGAAAACAACACAAAAACTGATATTGAAATATCCGTTATTCCGTGGTCAAAACCATGGTTTGAACGACAGTTCCGAACGGAGTCCTTCTGTCGTAATTGTCATGAGAATTAAATTGGACAACCAACAAAATGTTTGATAAAAAAAATGCAATAACTTTATCACCAAATCCCTAATCAAGTGTGCACAGAAGCGTGTGTGTGTGTGTGTTGTGTGACTGAGGGTGTGTGTCATAGATTACTTCAGCTGTGTAGCACTCTAAAAGATAACAAACTTTGAGTCGAGCTACACGATGTGTCATAATGTGTCAGCGCTATCAACTTCTGAGCACACAAGTCTCAGATACGAACGATATGCACGCCAATCCTTGATGGAGATTCTGTCCATGGCAAAAGACCGAGAGAAATGGAGAACAAGGTTCAACTGCTCTTGTGTGGTGCCCCAAAAGTCCAAATGATAGGTTAAGTTGAATTATGACGATTAGTTTGGTTTCGTTAACTCGCCCGCTGGGGAAAGTCTCGTATTTGACGAATTAAAGAGTGATAGAAAAGGGACTAAAACTCTATGGCTATATCATAAGGTTCTCAGGGCTCTCCTTCAAGGATGAGTACCAGGAAAAAAGAAGAAAAGGTAGACAGAGAAAGCGACGGGAAGAAAACATAAATGAAATGTCATTGAAAGAGATTCTATTAATATGAAAGGAAGAAACGGAGAAAGACGGTCAAAGGATCTTGTGTGGTGCCCCAAACGGTCCAGCTGACTAAGGGATAGGGGAAAGTGAAGGTGAGAGAAGGAACTGGTTCAATACCCTAACATTACCATAATATTGTCCAACTTGATTGCAAATATTCCTTATAAAAGTGTTTCTCAAACTGTGGTCCGAGCCCCCGAGAAACGACCAAAAGGGGAGTCCTCAGAAAGATGAAAATTACATCTAATTAGAGTAACTTCAGGAGGCGCGGTGGCTGAGCGGTAAAGCGCATGGGGAGCGGTGTTCGAATCCTGGTGAAGACTGGGATTTTTAATTTCGGGCGACTGTGGAGTCCACCCAGCTCTAATGGGTACCTGACATAAGTTAGGGAAAAGTAAAGGCGGTTGGTCTTTGTGCTGGCCACATGACACCCTCGTTAACCGTAGGCCACAGAAACAGATGACCTTTACATCATCTGCCCTATAGACCACAAGGTCTGAAAGGGGAACTTTACTTTTTTTACAGTAACTTCAAGCAATATTTCAACAAGGATTCTACACTTTATGGTTACAAAAACATCTTCCAAATGTATATCCTGTATTATGGGTCATTGTACAGACATTGTTGACTGCTTTCCAGTCTTCTTGCTTGATACAACCTTGATTCATTGTTGTAATGAACATGGTCACAAATAATTAAAAAAAAACTTCTCTAAATTTGAGCCGGGCATAGGCTAAATACACTCATAAAATCTCATCAACCCTCCTTCAAGACTTTAATTATTTTTATTTTATTTTAAACAAAAGTTATAATCTCAATAAACACTATTGAATATGTTTTTTTTTTATTGACACTTTTATTTATATAATATGCATTTATGTAGCTTTTTCATTCTTGTCGATCACACGAATGCATGACGTCATAATTCTTTTTTTTTCCCAATGGGACATGATAAACTAGCTATGAATGCTAAAGTTTTTTTTGTAGATCACACGAATGCATGACGTCATAATTCTTCTATTTGTGTTTCCCCTATAAGACATAGTAGACTAAGCTATGAATGCAAATGTTTCTTGTAGATCACACGAATGCATGACGTCATAATTCTTATAATTGTGTTTCCTCTATAAGACATAGTAGACTAGCTATGAATGCAAATGTTTTTTGTAGATCACACGAATGCATGACGTCATAATTCTTATAATTGTGTTTCCTCTATAAGACATAGTAGACTAGCTATGAATGCAAATGTTTCTTGTAGATCACACGAATGCATGACGTCATAATTCTTATAATTGTGTTTCCTCTATAAGACATAGTAGACTAGCTATGAATGCAAATGTTTCTTGTAGATCACACGAATGCATGACGTCATAATTCTTATAATTGTGTTTCCTCTATAAGACATAGTAGACTAGCTATGAAATGCTAAAGTTTCTTGTAGATCACACGAATGCATGACGTCATAATTCTTATATTTGTGTTTTCCCCTATAAGACATGGTAGACTAGCTAATCTCATCTTGTACTTTCAGTTCGATACACTCAGTCTTGGAAAAACGGTTGCTCTCTTGTACACGCCGACCCTTGTCTTCTCGGCTTGCCTCTTCAAGCTTGTTTGCGTTCGAACTCGCCTCGCACACGTTCTGCGCAGACTCGCTGTCTCGATTCTCAGCCCTGGCCGCTTTGTCACAGCAGGGTCGGCAGAAGAAGAACTTGGTAAAGACGCCCCGGAAGGACTTCCCGAACATCAAGTAGATGCCGCTGTTCAGCGCGAAGTTGATGTAGTAGAAGAGCTCGAACAGGCGCTGGAGCAGAAACTGGGACATGGTCGGGCCGTGTCCGAGCAGCTGTCCGAGAAGGAGCCGGAGCCGGATGATGTGGCTTGGAGTGTGAAGCGTGATAAAGGTGATGGACACAGCTGTCAGCATGACAGTGAGGCGCCCGTAAGGCGAGGAGCAGAAGTGTTTCACGTGACCAGGTTGACCTGAATGGAAAGGACGAAAACATAAATTGAAAAACTTTAGAAATATTATTAGTATTATGCAGATCTAATCTTATCTTATAAGTTACAGATGTTCCTTTATATGAGAAGATAATTACATCTTACGCCTATCCATGTGATAATCTAGTCGTGCATGCTAATTATGGACTTAAACTCTGCCAAGTCATTGGTTTTCCTTGTTGAAGTAAGGCAACCCATTCCATGTTTTAATATGACTCTTAATGGCTATTTCAAAAGAAGGAGCAGTTGTAAAAATTTGACCTAGCATATAGTATAAGAAATGTCTCTTAATGATGGTGCTACTATAGTCTTAATGTGAATGTAAAGGCTACATATATGCATGTTTATTGTATTTTCTCTCGCTTTCTCTCTCTCTCTCTTTCTCTTCTCTCTCTCTTTCTCTTTGTTATATATATATATATATAAGACTTTAATTATTTTTATTTTATTTTAAACAAAAGTTATAATCTCAATAAACACTATTGAATATGTTTTTTTTTTATTGACACTTTTATTTATATAATATGCATTTATGTAGCTTTTTCATTCTTGTCGATCACACGAATGCATGACGTCATAATTCTTTTTTTTTCCCAATGGGACATGATAAACTAGCTATGAATGCTAAAGTTTTTTTTGTAGATCACACGAATGCATGACGTCATAATTCTTCTATTTGTGTTTCCCCTATAAGACATAGTAGACTAAGCTATGAATGCAAATGTTTCTTGTAGATCACACGAATGCATGACGTCATAATTCTTATAATTGTGTTTCCTCTATAAGACATAGTAGACTAGCTATGAATGCAAATGTTTTTTGTAGATCACACGAATGCATGACGTCATAATTCTTATAATTGTGTTTCCTCTATAAGACATAGTAGACTAGCTATGAATGCAAATGTTTCTTGTAGATCACACGAATGCATGACGTCATAATTCTTATAATTGTGTTTCCTCTATAAGACATAGTAGACTAGCTATGAATGCAAATGTTTCTTGTAGATCACACGAATGCATGACGTCATAATTCTTATAATTGTGTTTCCTCTATAAGACATAGTAGACTAGCTATGAAATGCTAAAGTTTCTTGTAGATCACACGAATGCATGACGTCATAATTCTTATATTTGTGTTTTCCCCTATAAGACATGGTAGACTAGCTAATCTCATCTTGTACTTTCAGTTCGATACACTCAGTCTTGGAAAAACGGTTGCTCTCTTGTACACGCCGACCCTTGTCTTCTCGGCTTGCCTCTTCAAGCTTGTTTGCGTTCGAACTCGCCTCGCACACGTTCTGCGCAGACTCGCTGTCTCGATTCTCAGCCCTGGCCGCTTTGTCACAGCAGGGTCGGCAGAAGAAGAACTTGGTAAAGACGCCCCGGAAGGACTTCCCGAACATCAAGTAGATGCCGCTGTTCAGCGCGAAGTTGATGTAGTAGAAGAGCTCGAACAGGCGCTGGAGCAGAAACTGGGACATGGTCGGGCCGTGTCCGAGCAGCTGTCCGAGAAGGAGCCGGAGCCGGATGATGTGGCTTGGAGTGTGAAGCGTGATAAAGGTGATGGACACAGCTGTCAGCATGACAGTGAGGCGCCCGTAAGGCGAGGAGCAGAAGTGTTTCACGTGACCAGGTTGACCTGAATGGAAAGGACGAAAACATAAATTGAAAAACTTTAGAAATATTATTAGTATTATGCAGATCTAATCTTATCTTATAAGTTACAGATGTTCCTTTATATGAGAAGATAATTACATCTTACGCCTATCCATGTGATAATCTAGTCGTGCATGCTAATTATGGACTTAAACTCTGCCAAGTCATTGGTTTTCCTTGTTGAAGTAAGGCAACCCATTCCATGTTTTAATATGACTCTTAATGGCTATTTCAAAAGAAGGAGCAGTTGTAAAAATTTGACCTAGCATATAGTATAAGAAATGTCTCTTAATGATGGTGCTACTATAGTCTTAATGTGAATGTAAAGGCTACATATATGCATGTTTATTGTATTTTCTCTCGCTTTCTCTCTCTCTCTCTTTCTCTTCTCTCTCTCTTTCTCTTTGTTATATATATATATATATATATATAGTATTTTTAAAGTGATAATTGGCTCGCGCAGACCAATACCCCTTTTTAAACTAAATGCATCCTCAGTAGTACAGAAGTCTAAAACGACTGTGAACAACAGATAGCCGTAGGTTATATATATATTCTTTAAAAGAAACAAAATGATTTATATAAACATATTAAAAAGACGAACATTTATCTTATCTTATATAATACAGACGTTACTTCAAAAAAAGAAGATGATTACGTCCTACGCGTCATGCATTTAGTCATGCATATTAACCAATGACTTAAACTCTGCCAAGTCACTGGTTTTCCTGGCTAGCTCAGGCAACCCATTCCATGCTCTAATAGCACTAGGGAAGAAAGAGTATTTGTACAAATTTGTCCTAGCATATGGGACGAGGAGTGTGGCTTTATCTTTGGGTCTTTCAGAGTATTTTATTAAATTCTGTTTTTGTATTTGAAGATTATGGTTCAGTGTTTTATGTATGATTGCTACTTTACTTTTGAGCCTTCTGTCCTGAAAGCTTTCTAAATTTAGTGATTTTACTAAAGGTGTTACTCAAGTCAAATGTGAATATTCGTTTGTTATGAATCTCACTGCTCTATTTTGTGTCTGTTCCAGTTTCTTAATGTTTTCTTGAGTTGAGGGGTCCCAAATTTTTCCGAATTCCACAATTTATAGTACAGAATTTTTAATTACAGACAATAACAAATAATTACAGATAATTACAAATAATTACAGACAATTACAAATAATTACAGATAATTAACAGTTTTATATAGGGCACGGGATCACCGACTTTACAAAAGGCGATGACCTGAAACCCAGAAAGCGCTAAAACTGAATGTCTAAGATCAACTTTTGATGGAGACGTGTTTTAATTAAATTAGAATCTCCAATAAAAGGTGAAAAAAAGGGAAATTCTGATGTTTTGATTAGGTTGAGTCTCAGACATTGATGGATTCAATCAGACAGTCAGACTATTGACACAAAGAATCGTTTGACTGAAGAGAGAGAGAGAGAGAGAGAGAGAGAGAGAGAGAGAGAGAGAGAGAGATGGAGAGAGAGATGTTATTAAGAGAGAGAGACAGTCAGACAGTGATGTTTTTAAAAGAGAGATATCGTGAAGAGATAGAAAGCTGAAGCTCATGTTTTCTCGCTGTCCATAGCTTTCTTGGTCACTGTCTCTCTCCAACTGGTTCGGTCTAGGGCTATCTCTTCCCAATGGTCTGTATCAATGGTCACTGATTTTAAATCCCGTTTTATAATATCCACGTAATGGAGGTTGCAGTGACCAGTTTCATTTTGAGAACAAGACTAGATTTAATATAATATAAATTTGTTTTTGTTTTGGTTTGTCTTAAATGTTTAAATGTTTTGGACGTTCCTTCAGAGTTGAAGATGATTAAATCCTAGCCCAAGCCTTTAGCAGGATGCAGAGGGAAGGCGGAGGCAGGGTTTAAACCTAAAACCTTCGAGACGACAGTCATCAGCCATTCCGCTCTTTTTTCTGCACTCGTCAGCATCAATACAAGTTCCATAAACAAATAAAAATCAAAACAACATCAATCCTAAAGATGAAATTAATTTGAGATCACAGTGATAAGTACAACATAAACTGTAAAAGTATTAGTACCATAGATTGTCAATTCTGAAGATTATCTGGCTGTATGAATTAATCTATAAGCATTTCGATACAAGCCTCGGTCTTTCTTTTCAAGTGTTTTAAATAAAAAAAAAGACTTTTCCAGAAACCACACTAATTCTTGACCCTTCATTGATATTTTTTGTGTGCTGGACAATTATGTATTAACAAAACAATAGGTCAAGTGTCCATTTGAACACTTGTTGGCCTACTAGAATGAAATTTTTTTTGACCCTTGGACCACATGCACAGTCGAGTGTTGCGCAATGGTTTCTGAAGAAATGCTATTTCTGACAATTTGTAAACTTTGTAACCTTAGTTGGACTTTCCTAGCGACGAATTTTAATGTCATTTAAAAAACAAACAGAGACAGAGAGACAGAGAGAGGCAGAGAAAGAGAGAGAGAGACAAACACAGAGACAGAGACAGAAACACAGAAAGAGACAGAGAGAGAAAGAGACAGAAACAGAGACAGAGAGACAGAGAGAGAGAAAGAGAGAAAGAGAGAAAGAAAGACAGAGAGAGAGAGAGAGAGAGAGAGAGGCAGAGAAAGAGAGAGACAAACACAGAGACACATAGAGACAGAAACAGAGACAGAGAGACAGAGACAGAGAGAGAGAGAGACAGACAGACAGACACAGAGATAGATAGAGACAGAGACACAGAGAGAGACAAAGACAAAGAGAGAAAGAGACCGAAACAGAGATAGATAGACAGAGCCAGAAAGACAGAGAGAGAGAGAGAGAGAGAGAGGAGAGAGAGAGAGAGAGAGAGAGAGTGAGCTTTTGTAGGAATGGAAAAGAAATTCCAGCAAAAGTAAACCGTCTGCCCGATAATGGAGTTTACATTAAGTTAGTCTTGGCGTCTAATCTAAGTGGACACTTGCATGGCCAATCACAAGCTTGCGTGACTTTTTCAGACGATTACATTCACAGCCATGGCTAAGTAATGCTTCAGTTCTGTCCAGCTGCCCTCAATTACATTTTAACTGGTAGACATTTACAAACTATGACCTTATTCTTATGTTTTAAAAAAAAGTAACGTTCCCCTTTAATACCTTGTGATCTATAGTGCAGATGATGTAAAGGTCATCTGATTCTGTGGCCCACGGTTAACGAGGGTGTCATGTGGCCAGCACAACGACCAATCGCCTTTACTTTTACCCAGATAATACTGAGGCCCTCTATAACGTTTAGTCTCAGTTTAATTGCTGCCTTTAGAAGCTCAGCAAACATAACTTTACTCAAGTCGGAGTTATGCTCTCAGACAAATTTCCATGAAAAAAAGCAAGAAAAACATAACAAATACTTAAAAAAAAAACACAGCTTATACCAAGTGTAGTAATATCAATTAGTTTTGAATCAGTAAATCTGTAATAGATCTAGATCAACAACCAAAAATCTGTGCGAGTAAAAATATTTTAACAACAAGACATTGGTCTCCCAACACTGAAAGACATGCAAGAGACTAAACCCACGGCAAATAGAGACTGAAGAAGTAGACCATGGAATGGGTTGCCTGAGCCAGCCAGGAAAACCAGTGACTTGGCAGAATTTAAGTCATTGGTTAATATGCATGACTAAATGCGTGACGCGTACGACGTAATCATCTTCTTTTTTTGAAGTAACGTCTGTATTATATAAGATAAGATAAGACACGTCATTGTGTTTCACTAAGAGCAATATCAATTAACCAGGCAGCCATCCGTAGTGACCGGTGAATACTTGTTCTCCCCCCCCCCCCTTCTTGTTTTTTCGTGGGGTGACTATCCGCAGAAATAAGAGAGTGATCTTTCCTTTACTTTTCTTCTCGTCCAAACTCTTGAGCGACGAAGAGAATTATATATATATAGACCGATTGTTTTCGTTAGCGCTAATTCATGCTTTTAGCTTTCTCATTACGCTATGATGCTATCACTTGTCTGGACAAGTTGAGAAAATGGGGAGGGGGGGGGAGATCTGATTCAATTTTACAATAGTAATTTTTAAAAAGTATTTAGATTTAATACTAAAAACCCAGACTTCCTCTAAACGACATTCTAATCACTCTGCTTTGTATGAAACTAGGAGACTGTATAGTTATTATTGATTGTTTCAAACCTACTTTAATGCGGTGACCTATAAAAGGGGAACAATTCAGCTTATACCACTACTTTACCACTATTTCTTTCCAAATAGTTAATGAACTTATAGGTTTTTTTTTTTAAATAGTAATTCTTGTATTGTCAGGTAAAAGAATTAAAAGTACAAAATTTCAGCTTGATCCGAGATTGGGTGTGGGAGAAATAACGTGAACAAAAATTTTACCAGACAGACAGACAGACAGAGTTGATGTAAGCTTTGTAATAATGTTACTTGTTAGCAGCTGATGCTTGTCGGTAACGATGGATGCAACAAAATGTAAATGTAAAGATTGTCTAGACCTCTAGAGAAAATGTATTAATTAGATCAGGGGTTCTCAGCCTGTGGATCGCGACCCCCTTGGGGGGGTCGATTGACTGTTTGCCAGGGGTCGCTTAGAACCATCGAAAATATGGATTGTTCTATTGCTGTTTGTGTGTTTATGTGTTGATGGGGGTCGCGGAAGAGTTGGGGATTGAAAAAAAGGGGTCGAGAGCTTAAAATGTTGAGAACCGCTGAATTAGATTATTGTACTTCCAAAATATTAATAATGTCAAACCAGAGTTTTCCATGTGTGGCCAACTAGATAAACTTTTTTCCCAAATATATAAATAAACTTTCAGTAAGTAGAAAGAGTAAGTTTCCCTTTTAGACCTTGCGATCTATATGGCAGATGATGTTAAGGTCATCTGTTTTTTTGGCCAACGGTTAATGAGCAAGGTGTCATGTGGCCAGCACAACGACTAACCAGCTTTACTTTCCCCCAAATAATGTCAGGCATCCATTAGAGTTGGGTGGACTCATGAGCGCCCTAAAAATCCCGAAATTAAAAATCCCAGTCTTCACAAGGATTCGAACCCAGAACCTCAGGTTTGGAAGCCAAGCCTTAACCACTCATCCACCACGCTCCCTAAATAAACTTTCAAATATCTTAGAAAATCTTTAGATCCGTTTTCGAGAACCGTATCTTCCCTTTTGCTTTTTTTTCCCCCCAATTTTGGTGTTTTTCTGACCCTACGAAGAATTAGCTAGCTGAAATGAAGAATTCTAAAAAAAAAAAAATTCTTTATTTTAATTCGCCAAGAACATCCTAACAAGTCTGAAACTTTAATGAGAATGTGTGTGTTTGTGTGTGTGTGTGTGTGCCGATTTTTGCCCTCGGCCAAGAGTTTATTGTATTCTGGGAATTTTACCATATTTTTTTAACGAGACGTCTGCGAAAAAACTGAAAGGGGCAAGAAAGACAACTCTTAGTCTGACAACAAATGAAAGAAACTACGTACCTGATGACCTCCCTTTCTTGTTCTTCCAATACGCGGCGATGAGGGAACTGAAAATGGCCGTCATGAAGAGAAGTATCAGAAACGAAGGCAGAACTAATGTGATGATGGTGTCAAAGTAAGTCAGGCCTTCATTGAACAAGGAGAACTCTGGGGGGGGGGGGGAGAGAGACAGTGGTTAATAATAAAGTAATAATAATAATAATAGTGATAATAATAATAATAATAATAATGGTGACTACATTAACATGGCTCAAAGAAGGTCATCTCTATCCTGAAACTGAAGGCTATGTTTCAGCAATACAGGACAGAGTAATCAGGACAAAAAATTACGAGAAGCATATCTTAAAACTCAATGTTGTCGACAAATGCCGAAAATGTGGAAATGTGGGCGGGTCGATTGAACACATTATGGCAGGATGTCCAGCCCTATCGGAATCAGCCTACCTAGGTCGCCATAACCAAGCTAATACATCAACGCTTGTCTTTGACACATAATTTGATCGGTAAGGACACTCCTCCTTATTATAAATACTCTCCACAAGAGGTTCTCGAGTCTACTGAACATCTGCTGTACTGGGATAGGCCTATCTTGACCGACAAAATGGTAGATTTCAATCGCCCCGATCTTCTGTTTGTTGATAAAAAAAAAAAAAAAACGCTACCATTATCGATATCGCCGTACCACTGTCTCATAACTTAA